>NW_027170519.1:55000-189604 GCF_036898095.1 Palaemon carinicauda
GTACAGTAGTTGTTAACCCTTTTACCCCCAAATGACGTACTGGTACATTTCACAAAACTTATCCCTTTACCCCCATGGACGTACTGGTACGTTCTTGCAAAAAACTGCTATTTAAATTTTTTTTTTTTTGCATATTTTTGATAATTTTTTGAAAAACTTCTGGCATTTTCCAAGAGAATGGGACCAACCTGACCTCTCTATGAGAAAAATTAAGGCTGTTAGAGCAATTTAGAAAAAATATACTGCAAAATGTGTTTGAAAAAAAATAACCCCTGGGGGTTAAGGGTTGGAAATTTCCAAATAGCCTGGGGGTAAAAGGGTAAATACTTCTCAAGTGAAAAGAAAAAGTAATACATTTATATAGGACCAGAGCAGTACAACATACTCTGCTATGCAAAAGTGAGCTTTCAAGACCGCTGGGTAATAATGCCCGGTTATCTTTTCTATTTGGTGTTCTACTAAGTAAATGAATTTGTGTATTTGTTCTTATACAACTTGAAATACTATTACTATTGTCTTTTCTCTCAAGGCTGAGATAAACAATCTTCTTTGCTAGTTACATAAGGAAATATTGGGTCCGAAAAACGGGTCCGATTTTGTCATTACGGGTAAATCAATCATTTCCCGTTTTCTCTGCATTCGCTGGCATCTTTTACATAACTCCCGTGAATGGTAAGGCCCGACTATACTTCACATATAGTATTAGAATTTATTTCAAAGGAAAATATACTTAGAGATGAATATTTCTCCTTAAATTTTCTTATATAATATGCATTTGCAACTGCTTTATAACGGCTGCATGTTAGAATTGAAAACTCCTTCGATCAAGTCATCTAACTGGTTAACATGTTAAGTTACAAGCCAATCAAATTGGTGTTACATCTTTAATCCTAGGGAGACTTGGATAAGAAAAAAAAACTAGACTGTCATTCATCACACTTCCATAACTACTATAGGTGTTTTGTTGTGCCTGATGTCAGTGCATCAAGACAATTCCTAATCAGAATTTATAAAAGCAAAATATTAAAAGTTATTTGAAACTAGCAATTATGAAGTCAATATGATTTTAGTTCATATAAAAATACAGTAAAAATCTTCATCAAATTGTGCAAGAATAAAAACAGGTCGATGATGTATACATGTGCGTGAATGTGTACATAAAAAGTATATTTTGATCAAGCTTTTATTATGGGAATTCTATACCATCGGCTAAAAGAACGAAATATGAAAATGTTGACTGATTGTCCTACGAAATAGCAAATGTTATTTATACTTCAAAGTAATAAGTTAAAACCTTTTCTTCAGCTAGCTGAAGTGGTTCGACAGATAAAACATTAGATATTGATAAAAACAAAAACAATCGGTGCTTGCTATCAATTACGTACGATAGCATTTACAGACAATAACTGACATGGAAGGGTCTTATACATGGGTATCCTATGTAATGAATAAACTGAATAAAATCCCCTTATAGTTATCCTATCTATGAACATTCAACAAACCAAAACATTGAACACCAAACATGTCCTAAGTATTAGAAAAGGCCCAGAAAAATTATGCTAAAAATTTCTCACTAAGAATCCAATGCAAAAGTGACTTCTACAAAAAGTGGACTGTGAAAATAATAGAAGAAAGGGGGAAGGTGACTGTTCATTCAGGATAATAAAAAGTGGACTGCAAAAATAAAAGAAGAAAAGGGGAAGGTGACTGTTCAATTGAGATAATAAAAAAAAAAAAGAGGACTGGAAAAATAAAAGAAAAAGGGAGGAAGGTGACTGTTCATTCAGGATAATAAAAAGTGGACTGGAAAAATAAAAGAAAAGGGAGGAAGGTGACTGTTCATTCAGGATAATAAAAAGTGGACTGGAAAAATAAAAGAAAAGGGAGGAAGGTGACTGTTCATTCAGGATAATAAAAAAGTGGACTGGAAAAATAAAAGAAAGGGAGGAAGGTGACTGTTCATTCAGGATAATAAAAAGTGGACTGGAAATATAAAAGAAAAGGGAGGAAGGTGACTGTTCATTCAGGATAATAAAAAGTGGACTGCAAAAATAAAAGAAAAGGGAGGAAGGTGACTGTTCATTCAGGATAATAAAAAAGTGGACTGGAAAAATAAAAGAAAAGGGAGGAAGGTGACTGTTCATTCAGGATAATAAAAAAGTGGACTGGAAAAATAAAAGAAAGGGAGGAAGGTGACTGTTCATTCAGGATAATAAAAAGTGGACTGGAAATATAAAAGAAAAGGGAGGAAGGTGACTGTTCATTCAGGATAATAAAAAGTGGACTGCAAAAATAAAAGAAAAAGGGAGGAAGGTGACTGTTCATTCAGGATAATAAAAAGTGGACTGCAAAAATAAAAGAAAAGGGAGGAAGGTGACTGTTCATTCAGGATAATAAAAAGTGGACTGGAAAAATAAAAGAAAAGGGAGGAAGGTGACTGTTCATTCAGGATAATAAAAAAGTGGACTGGAAAAATAAAAGAAAGGGAGGAAGGTGACTGTTCATTCAGGATAATAAAAAGTGGACTGGAAATATAAAAGAAAAGGGAGGAAGGTGACTGTTCATTCAGGATAATAAAAAGTGGACTGCAAAAATAAAAGAAAAAGGGAGGAAGGTGACTGTTCATTCAGGATAATAAAAAAGTGGACTGGAAATATAAAAGAAAAGGGAAGGTGACTGTTCATTCAGGATAATAAAAAGTGGACTGGAAATATAAAAGAAAAGGGAGGAAGGTGACTGTTCATTCAGGATAATAAAAAAGTGGACTGGAAAAATAAAAGAAAGGGAGGAAGGTGACTGTTCATTCAGGATAATAAAAAGTGGACTACAAAAATAAAAGAAAAAGGGAGGAAGGTGACTGTTCATTCAGGATAATAAAAAGTGGACTGCAAAAATAAAAGAAAAAGGGAGGAAGGTGACTGTTCATTCAGGATAATATAAAGTGGACTGCAAAAATAAAAGAAAGGGGAGGAAGGTGACTGTTCATTCAGGATAATAAAAAAGTGGACTGCAAAAATAAAAGAAAAAGGGAGGAAGGTGACTGTTCATTCAGGATAATAAAAAGTGGACTGCAAAAATAAAAGAAAGGGGAGGAAGGTGACTGTTCATTCAGGATAATAAAAAAGTGGACTGCAAAAATAAAAGAAAAAGGGAGGAAGGTGACTGTTCATTCAGGATAATAAAAAGTGGACTGCAAAAATAAAAGAAAGGGGAGGAAGGTGACTGTTCATTCAGGATAATAAAAAAGTGGACTGGAAATATAAAAGAAAAGGGAGGAAGGTGACTGTTCATTCAGGATAATAAAAAAGTGGACTGGAAAAATAAAAGAAAAGGGAGGAAGGTGACTGTTCATTCAGGATAATAAAAAGTGGACTGGAAATATAAAAGAAAGGGGAGGAAGGTGACTGTTCATTCAGGATAATAAAAAAGTGGACTGGAAATATAAAAGAAAGGGGAGGAAGGTGACTGTTCATTCAGGATAATAAAAAAGTGGACTGGAAATATAAAAGAAAGGGGAGGAAGGTGACTGTTCATTCAGGATAATAAAAAAGTGGACTGGAAATATAAAAGAAAAGGGAGGAAGGTGACTGTTCATTCAGGATAATAAAAAAGTGGACTGGAAATATAAAAGAAAGGGGAGGAAGGTGACTGTTCATTCAGGATAATAAAAAAGTGGACTGGAAATATAAAAGAAAAGGGAGGAAGGTGACTGTTCATTCAGGATAATAAAAAGTGGACTGCAAAAATAAAAGAAAAGGGAGGAAGGTGACTGTTCATTCAGGATAATAAAAAGTGGACTGCAAAAATAAAAGAAAGGGGAGGAAGGTGACTGTTCATTCAGGATAATAAAAAAGTGGACTGCAAAAATAAAAGAAAAAGGGAGGAAGGTGACTGTTCATTCAGGATAATAAAAAGTGGACTGCAAAAATAAAAGAAAGGGGAGGAAGGTGACTGTTCATTCAGGATAATAAAAAAGTGGACTGGAAATATAAAAGAAAAGGGAGGAAGGTGACTGTTCATTCAGGATAATAAAAAGTGGACTGGAAAAATAAAAGAAAGGGGAGGAAGGTGACTGTTCATTCAGGATAATAAAAAGTGGACTGCAAAAATAAAAGAAAGGGGAGGAAGGTGACTGTTCATTCAGGATAATAAAAAGTGGACTGCAAAAATAAAAGAAAGGGGAGGAAGGTGACTGTTCATTCAGGATAATAAAAAAGTGGACTGGAAATATAAAAGAAAGGGGAGGAAGGTGACTGTTCATTCAGGATAATAAAAAGTGGACTGCAAAAATAAAAGAAAAGGGAGGAAGGTGACTGTTCATTCAGGATAATAAAAAAGTGGACTGGAAATATAAAAGAAAAGGGAGGAAGGTGACTGTTCATTCAGGATAATAAAAAGTGGACTGGAAATATAAAAGAAAGGGGAGGAAGGTGACTGTTCATTCAGGATAATAAAAAGTGGACTGGAAATATAAAAGAAAAAGGGAGGAAGGTGACTGTTCATTCAGGATAATAAAAAAGTGGACTGGAAAAATAAAAGAAAAGGGAGGAAGGTGACTGTTCATTCAGGATAATAAAAAGTGGACTGGAAAAATAAAAGAAAAGGGAGGAAGGTGACTGTTCATTCAGGATAATAAAAAAGTGGACTGGAAAAATAAAAGAAAAGGGAGGAAGGTGACTGTTCATTCAGGATAATAAAAAGTGGACTGGAAAAATAAAAGAAAAGGGAGGAAGGTGACTGTTCATTCAGGATAATAAAAAAGTGGACTGGAAAAATAAAAGAAAAGGGAGGAAGGTGACTGTTCATTCAGGATAATAAAAAGTGGACTGGAAAAATAAAAGAAAAGGGAGGAAGGTGACTGTTCATTCAGGATAATAAAAAGTGGACTGGAAAAATAAAAGAAAAAGGGAGGAAGGTGACTGTTCATTCAGGATAATAAAAAGTGGACTGGAAAAATAAAAGAAAAGGGAGGAAGGTGACTGTTCATTCAGGATAATAAAAAGTGGACTGGAAAAATAAAAGAAAAGGGAGGAAGGTGACTGTTCATTCAGGATAATAAAAAGTGGACTGGAAAAATAAAAGAAAAGGGAGGAAGGTGACTGTTCATTCAGGATAATAAAAAGTGGACTGGAAAAATAAAAGAAAAGGGAGGAAGGTGACTGTTCATTCAGGATAATAAAAAAGTGGACTGGAAAAATAAAAGAAAAGGGAGGAAGGTGACTGTTCATTCAGGATAATAAAAAAGTGGACTGGAAAAATAAAAGAAAAGGGAGGAAGGTGACTGTTCATTCAGGATAATAAAAAGTGGACTGGAAAAATAAAAGAAAAAGGGAGGAAGGTGACTGTTCATTCAGGATAATAAAAAAGTGGACTGGAAAAATAAAAGAAAAAGGGAGGAAGGTGACTGTTCATTCAGGATAATAAAAAGGTGGACTGGAAAAATAAAAGAAAAGGGAGGAAGGTGACTGTTCATTCAGGATAATAAAAAAGGTGGACTGGAAAAATAAAAGAAAAAGGGAGGAAGGTGACTGTTCATTTAGGATAATAAAAAAGGTGGACTGGAAAAATAAAAGAAAAAGGGAGGGAAGGTGACTGTTCATTCAGGATAATAAAAAAGGTGGACTGGCAAAATAAAAGAAAAAGGGAAGGTGACTGTTCATTCAGGATAATAAAAAAGGTGGACTGGAAAAATAAAAGAAAAAGGGAGGAAGGTGACTGTTCATTCAGGATAAATGTGCTTTTAAGGGATATGACACAGATAACATCAGACAGACACAAAATTGCATTTAAAGAGACAAATAATGTTGACACACAATCAGGCGTATAAACATCCCGACAGAGTGGAAGAATGGAGTGAATGTGCATGTGACTGTATCAAGTGTTTCTGCTCCTGCATACCTTCTGGGTGAAGGTGAAGGTGGGTGTGGGCATGGGAGTGAGTATGGGCATGAACCTCATTGATCATCTGCATCCGATGCATGTGGTCAGCCAGGGCCAGCCTCTCCGCAGTGGATACAGCCAACGAGTTGTCCGGAGGAGTTGCTGCCGCAGCGCTCAAAGCCAGGGTCGTGGCTGGCAGCCCTGCGCACAACATTAACAATGGTCACCACGTAATGTCACGGAACACAGTGCCACACACAATAGGAAAGGAAAGATTTTAGATACAGCGCTAAAAAGGGTATTAAACGGGAACACATGAAAGGAAGGGCTACTAGTGCTGTGTCATCTAACTCGGAAAGAAAGACATAAAAAGAAGAGACATCACACATTTTACAGGATGAGAATTAGTCTTGTTAAACACGAGAGATGATCAGAATGAAAATATACAGTACATGCTTTCTCTCTAGATACTGTATTTTAGTGATATAGCAAAGTAGATAATAGCACATTTTAGTTATACAGTAATGAATTTATATTTTCTTTTTGTTTAAAAACTCTAAAAATCCTAGTTTTAAAAACTTTCAATTTATAAAATCCCAATGACAAATGGTTTGAGAGTGATCACATGTTTGACATTAATTCTCCCTCTGAATTTAAAACATTCAAATGAGTCTTTAGAAAATTCTGTGCTCTTAACATTATACTAATAGTCTATCTCTCCACAGATTAATCATTAATAACTCTGATCCTGCCCCCCTGGTAAAGGATATCAAGAGAACAGTCTGCCAGTGTCTCGGGAAAACATGACCACAAATGTACAATGGTGTCGGCTACACTTGTCCAACATAGGTAAAAATTTAAAAAACAAGAACTTCATCCAAAACTCCAACCAAAAGATTGATGTGTAACTAATATTGAACTGTTATTTGTACTCAGTTTCTCAGGAATTTGAAAGTGATTTTCATTCTACCTTACACCTCGCCTGAAGTATGTCATACTGCATAGAGATCTAACGATACTAAAATTGAAGAAATTGAATACGATTCTCCAAACTCATAACAATGGTACAATAAGTAAAAGATTTATTTTTCATTTCTATATCCTTTTAAAATGAGTTTGGAAGTACAATTCTATAAATAAACTTTTTTTTGCAGATTATTCCCTTGTGTTTTTATCTAGAATGCATTTTCTTCAATTTTAGTAAAGTATATAGATATAACCTTCACACTTGCTTGTCCAGTAATAGATATTCATGATTGTTAAAGTAAAAAAAGTTATAAATAATTCATATCAACTACAGTACTTCCTAATTTCTAAAAAATAACCCTTCCATAGAATTCTAGACATTCATAAATTCTTTTTGTATTTCCCAAGGAATTCATACCTTTGTTCTATAATCAATTTATGAATTTCTTAATAACAATTCATAGTAAAAAGTGCTAATGATACAGAGGTACAGTGCATAGTTCTAGTCTCCAAGAATGAGAAATTATGCTATATAACTTTGTGTACCTCTCTCCAGTCTTCAACACATGGAATACTACCCACTCACACAAGCCTTCAAAAATACTTCAACCTTTACTCTTGCATCCCTTCATATGGAATACGAAGGAATGTTTTCTGTTTTCTTTCTCTTGTCCAAAGAAAGTAAATTTTAAGCCGAATCTAATATCAAGATTCTAAACTACGTTGATCTTGGATTCGATTCCCTTCAGAACGGCACCGTTTCTCAAGAGAAGCCGTGATAGTCTATAGGCTCCCGCATTTTCTCTGCAATGAACCAATATCGAGATTCAAAACTACGTTGATCTTGGATTCGATTCTCTTTAGAAAGGCCCCGTTACTCAAGAGAAGCTGTGAAGGTCTATAGGCTCCCACATTTTCTCTGCAATGAACCAATATCGAGATTCAAAACTACATTGATCTTGGATTCGATTCCCTTCAGAATGGCACCGTTTCTCAAGAGAAGCTGTGATGGTCTATAGGCTCCCGCATTTTCTTTGCAACGAAGCAGTTCATGTAATCCCATCACAGACGTCCCTACCGTTTCTCTTCTTACGATGAAGTAGTTGTAACTTGGGTAATGTGTATATTTATATAACTTATTTTCCAGGACATTATTTTCTATGCCAAAACCCTCGACAGTACCCACATCACTTATGTTCTTACACTATGAACTAACTGATTCAACATTCTTGTCTTATTTCATTTCATTATTTTTTAAATACTGTATTATAAGCTTTCTAAGCCAAAACCTCGACAGTACCTACATCACTTACACTCTTAAACTAACTAAATGAATCAACGTTTTTGTCTTATTTCCCTTCGTTACCTTTTGAAATATAAGCATGTATGTAACACAGTTCATATTGTTTAGTGAAGGGGTGGTATGAATCTAAATGACTACAGATGAAAGAGCTGGTTCATCCTCCTTAGTAGTTCAGTACCAAATCTACCCACAAACCTTATCTTATGACAGGTCCATCTCTACTTCATGTTTTCAAATTTGGGGTCTTGAAGCAATCAAATTGTGGAACATCAATTATTACATCTATAAAAATTTCTTTGAAATCTGGTTGTCCAATGACAATTCCCTTCAGTATCGACATTTCTCATAACAAAATTATGCAAACGATAAATCTTGACTGAGCCATTAGCCTTGCAAATCTATAAACACTTTTATATCCACTTATTACAGGATAACTGACCATATTATACAGACCATTTCTTTACACAAAAGAGATAAGCACGTGCAAATTGCGTTCAGTCAATGCTTTGACTTTTCAAAAAATGAAAATAGGAGACAGGTGAGAGACTATGTTTGCTGTACCATTACACCGTATGCTGTTTCCTTGCCTATTCATTACATAGGCACCCTTGACCCGTAGGAACATAATATCTAACGCACACCATGGCAAAAATCTCCAGGTCTTGTATTCCAAGTTCATCCTTCTTGCAAAAGAAATGCAGAAATACTGAAAGGAAGCAATTCATTGATAAAATCACTGGGACTAAAACTTCCTCTAGGCTTACACATTAACCATATTACCCCCAAAGGACGTACTGGTACGTTTCACAAAACTCATCCCTTTACCCCCATGGACGTACCGGTACATCCTTGCAAAAAAATGCAATTTAAATTTTTTTTTGCATATTTTTGATAATTTTTTGAGAAACGTCAGTCATTTTCCAAGAGAATGAGACCAACCTGACCTCTCTATGACGAAAATTAAGGCTGTTAGAGCAATCTAAAAAAAAATATACTGCAAAATGTGCTCGAAAAAAAATAACCCTTGGGGGTTAAGGGTTGGACATTTCCAAATAGCCTGGGGGTAAAAAGGTTAACAGTATATTGGCTGTGGCTTTACATTCGCTTAGAACAAATGGCCATCAACAATTTCTTTTTCTATGTACATCCCTCATTTCTACAAGTAGATTTGTAACTACTATACAGTATATATTAGTCGATGAAATGTGTCCAATCATTAGCACCACCATAAATCTGTGTCGAATTATTATCCCCGTCATATATCCTGAAATGGTCATTATGAATGGCTTTGTTTACATAGCCTAACCATATCTCTATAGCCTTCATTAATTTGTAATACTGCTTGAAAGTCTACAATTAATAATTTGGTGCCCTTGTCCAGTCTGCCTAACCTTATACTTGGCCCTGGGCAAACATTCTTTGCTAATCTTTTCATCCCTGTATCCTCCACTTGTGCTTTTGTGGTATCCTGTTAAAAATTTCATTTATATGAAACAGACTGCCAAGTTTTCTTCTCTGGTAGTGGTATCACTCGCCCCAGTTTTAAAACTGACACCCTTTAGGGGTGAGCGAGCTGGGTATATTCCTGGCATTCCATGCAACTTTTTTTCTCTGATATATTTAGCAGTATTTATACCTTTGAAATGGTGCTTTAAGGAACATTTCACTGGCAACACAGGTTCCTCGCCCACAAATATATTTTTCCTTCGTCAAATCCCTTTTATATGAAACAGACTGCCAAGTTTTCTTCATATTCCTCTGGGCCACTGTGTTCGGAATCCTGAATCCTGGTAAGCCTACCCGAGTGTTTTATTTAAAAAACAAATAGTTTTGGAGTATTTTCAGGGCTTACTATGACTACAGTTATTGCTCTCTCAATGATTTACGTTATAGTAAGTGATTTATAGACAGTGTTCACGCTGGATCAATCTTACTGTTTTTAAAATATTTTATTTTAATTGTTCATTATTTCTCATTCCCTTTACTTATTTCCTTATTTCCTTTCATCACTGGGCTATTTTTCCTTGTTTGGAGACCTTGGGGTTATAGCATCTTGCTTTTCCAACTAGCTTAGCAAGTAATAATAATAATAATAATAATAGCACCTGCTCTGTTTGGCCTTACACTGGCACCAATAGTTGGAGAGGGAGGGGGGGGGGGGATCCAAGTCAACCGCATGCTTTGATTTGATCTATGGAATTTGGATCATATGATCCAGCACAGAGACCAGGGAGGTCATTCAGCAAAATGTCAGTGGAGTGATTCACCGTCGTTCTCAGTCTGACAAAATTGGTGACTAGTCAAGATTGTTGCAGCAAGAAGGGCAAATTACAGTACGTCTGTGTATTAAATGATACAGTACAGAAAGGTCCCCAACTTACAAACCTTTGGAGATACAAAAACAAATTCAACTGAAATCTTGAGTCTTAGATATAGTATAGTTTCTATTCTGTAATAAAATGATGAAACACTGTAATTAACAATATCATATCAATTAATACTGTAAGCATAATGAGATACTACAGCTAGAGTTCTTTTGATTGGCCACATGGTACTACGTTGGATCCTTCTCTCTGGTTACGGTTCATTTTCCCTTTGCCTACACACATCCACACTGAATAGTCTGGCCTATTCTTTACATATTCTCCTCTGTCCTCATACACCTGACAACACTGAGATTACCAAATAATTCTTCTTCACTCAAAGGGTTACTACATTAATTGTTCAGTATCCTCTTGGTAAGGGTAGAAGAGACTCTTTAGCTATGGTAAGCAGCTCTTCTAGGAGGACACTCCAAAATCAAACCATTGTTCTCTAGTCTTGGGTAGGGCCATAGCCTCTGTACCATGGTCTTCCACTGCCTGGGGTTAGAGTTCTCTTGCTTGAGGGTACACTAGGGCACACTATTCTATCTTATTTCTCTTCCTCTTGTTTTGTTAAAAGTTTTTATACTTTATATAGGAGATATTTATTCTAATGTTGCTATTCTTAAAATATTCTATTTTCCTTTTTTTCCTTTCCTCACTAGGCTATTTTCCCTGTTGGATCCTCTGAGTTTATAGCATCCTGCTTTTCCAACTAGGGTTGTAGCTTAGCTGGTAATAATAAAGGGATTTTGAGCGAAGCGAAAAATCTATTTCTGGGCGAGAGACCCGTGCCGCCCAGTGAAATGCTCCTTTAACATCATTTCAAAGGTAAAAACTGCTATGAATTTACCAGAGAAAAATTTGTATAGGAATGCTAGGTTGAACCCAGCTCGCTCACCTTAATAAGGTGTCGGTATAATACTGGGGCGCTGAATAAATCACAACCAGAGGCCTCGCACCATTTAGATATCTCCTGTCAATATCCCCGAACAGCGAGGTGCCGTTCAACATCCTACTACTACTAGCAATCCCACGCCAGTGATGTCACTCCTTTTTCATAGCACCACTATTTAATCCTTATTTTGCCTTAGTGTGTGAATTTTGCTGGTTTTTTTCTGGATTTACCTCAAGATGTCGGACTCCAATGTCACTCCATCTAAGTTAAGTACCAGATCTATGAGTTTTGAGATTTTGGAGGGGGCCTTGCCCTTTTTTGCTTATATTATAACAGTTTTATTTTTCACGAATAATAATAATAATAAACGGGACTGTTTTCAGACTTTTGCAGCTGGAAATCGTAAGCATGAGATTCAGGTTAAGTCTACCCTAAGCCGAAATTTATCAAAATTTGACGTACAAACAGCATCTTGGAACCTATTAAGTTTATAAGTTGAGGATCTTCTGTATATCATAATTGCAACAATACGTCAGTTTTAAAGCTTAATTGTACAATACACTACTGCTTCAGGATGAATGAGTATTGAAATTTTCCTTGTAAATTTTAGAAAAAAAAATGGTATTACATACTTAAGTCTTTCTGCCTATGGAACAAATCACGGCTAACCTTTGGAAATTTTAGTTTTCCTCAGAAAATGGTTTTTCAGTTTTTCTAACAAAACATGATAACATTTACCATCCTGAGATCTTGGGAAAATCCAAACTTCAGAGGTAAAAAAAAATAAAACAAGACCAAGTTTATAACTTTGAAGATTAGTGATAATTTGATTATTTTTTTGGCTCACTGGAAACTTAATTCTTATGATATAACACTAATCGATGTCTCACACGAGTATAAAATACAGGAGAGGGGGTTCCCAGCCCCCTCGTCCCGTCCCTTTTAGTCGCCTCTTATGACGCGCAGGGATACGTTGGCGCTATTCTAATTGTTTTTATGGCCCCGCGGTCCCAAATTGGGGGAAGTGCCTTGGTATATATATGTATGTATGTATAACACTAATTCAGAACTCGTAAAGGAAATTGGCAATATGATTTAGGAGGCTTTATCCCATGAATATCTATCCTATCCAACTAAGGTTTGTCTTGCCCCTGTTGTTGTCGTTTTCTTTTTTTTTACCAAAGATGGAATTTTCCCGACTGTATTGGATCACTGGATGGGAAGCATATTGAAATAAAATCAAGCCAGGAGGGTTTTCACATACTATATTCATATTTTCATTCACCCTATGCCTCTTCAATCATTGGCACACGCTGATGGCAAACTTATCACCATTAGTTTTAAATTTAAACCTGAAGACTTATACATAATGTGCAATGTTTAAAATTAAAAAATAAACATTTAAAATGAGTTGAAGTTAGCAAACATCAGGTATGTCTTTGTGTAAATAAATATGATAAAAACCTAGATAAATTCATTTCTAATCGAATTGGATTATATAATTTAGGTGTCCTGAAAAGGTAAAATAAATTTATAATGAGTGCTTAGGGTGGTTGTGAGGTTGGGCTATGCTTTGGAGTTTACAAAATTTTTAGTCAGTAGTTTCTACGTAGAAAAGTCTTAACAGAACCTTAACTCTGTTATTATTATCGTCTATTTCAAATATACCGACTTTCATGCTCTTCGAGTCTGTTATAGAGCTAAAAAGAAATGAGCTCTATCATCCTCATCTCCTCCTACGCATATTGACGAAAATAGAGGCCCTTTGCGTCAAAAGGCGTAGGAGGAGATGATGATGATAAGAGCTCATTACTTTTTAGTGAAAAAAAGGGCTGAAAATAAGGCAAACATTCAAGCTATTTTTTAACTGGTTTAATTCGGCACCTACTTTTCTGTGAGCTGATTTAATCTGTTCCCAACACTTTACACATCACTCGCTCTAATACTACTTGACATCAAATATTTACATTTTCCCCCCCATCTTCCAACTGACATCAGAATTGGCATGATGTCATTTGATGACATCAGATTATCAAAAAGGTTACCATATTTTACCGCAAATACTAAGTTTGAGTTCAGAAGCCAAACTTCCAGTATAATGTCATCGCACAAGTACGTTTTGTTTTCATGTAAGTAAGCGACTTGGTCACTAAAGTTCTAAGGTATGACTAGCTCCTATATTGAAGAATTACCGACATACTCAACACAAACATAGAAAAAATACAATTATCATACACCAACCTTGTGGTTTCGAGTACATTTAGTAGAAGCATTTATTGTTGAATTTAAAAGTACAATATAAAAAGGGACGTTATAGCAATAAAATAAATTGTTTTCGTAAAAAAGAACTACTTAAAACATGAAATACAAATGTTCTCCTAGCCAAGAAAAGCAATAAAATTAATTTTCTTAATTCCAAGCAGAGGTCGTGAGTCGCACATCATAAATAAAGAAGCTTTTGCGTATGGAGGAAGAGGGTCTTGGAATTTGTGGACCCTTGCTTGCAAACATGGGATAGAACTGTCTTGTTGTTTTCTCTTGAAGTAGATGACTGGCTAGCCAGGACCTCAAAAATCGCCAGAAGATGAAGGCGACTTTTAAGTAACTTTAGCGCTACTGTGATTCATCGACCCCCAAATAGTGGAATTCTGCCAAGATCACGCCACAACCTTTGTCTGATGTATCACAATAGTGTGAGATTCAGGTTCCTTGATTTCCAAGCTATACAGTAGTCTGTTTCATCTTAGCTGGTAACTGGAGCCACACCACGGTTTGAAAGCTGGTCGCTGATTGGCTGTTGGTTCAAGCAACCCCTCCCTCCCGCTGACCGACGAAAAGCAAAACATTGTATTTGTCCACGGTACGATGTTCATTTTTGCTTTTTATCTCCCTTAGTTTGCGTAATATCTACCTGGTTCTTTGGTCACACACAGATTAAAGGTAGATGAGGAGTATTACCTCAAAACAATATCCATATCTTAAAAAAATATACGAAAAATTAAAGAGTTGAATTGAAACGAGCGCTGAAAAAACTTTATACAAACTTTTTTATATGCTGTCTTTTACCTAGGGTTGTGGTGGCCTGGTGGTAGCGTCCTTGCTTGGTGAATGCCAGACTGGGGTTCGAGTCCCGCTCAAACTCGTTAGTTCCTTCGGTTGCTGCAACCTCACCATCCTTGTGAGCTAAGGATGGAGGGTTTGGGGGAGCCTATAGGTCTATCTGCTATGTCCTCACCAGCCATTGCCTGGCCCACCTTGGTCCTAGGTTGGGTGGAGAAGGGGCTTGGGCTTTGATCATATGTATACTGCATATGGTCAGTCTCTAGGCATTGTCCTGCTTGATAGGGCAATGTCACTGTCCCTTGCCTCTGGCATTCATGAGCAGCCTTTAAACCTTTAAATGTTATACAAACGTAAATAAAAATAGGTGGATTTTGTATAAAAAATCCTCTTGAATGTCATAAACCTAAAAAATAATACCAGGAAGGAAAATAAATGCAATTTTTTGCTTCGTCATCAGTCAGCGGGAGGGGAGGATGCCTGAACCAATAACCAATCAGCAACGAGCTTTCAAACCGTGGTTCGGCTCCAGTTGCCAGTTAGGATGAAACAGACTTTAGTAATGGCCAGAGGATAATCTCTAAGTGATTCAGTCTAGATTGGGAAATTGTCATTATTGTTATTAATTGCTAAGCTATATCCTTAGTTGGAAAAGCAGGATGCTATAAGCCCAGGGGCTCCAACAGGGAAAATAGCTGTCAGGAAAGGAAACAAAGTAAAATAAAATATTTTAAGAACAGTAACATGAAAATAAATCTCTTCTATATAAACTATACAAACTTTAACAAAACAAGAAGAGGAAAATAAGATAGAAAAGTGTGCTCGAGTGTAACCTCAAGCAAGAGAACTCTAACCCAAGACAGTGGAAGACCATGGTATAGAGGCTATGGCACTATCCAAGACCAGAGAACAATAGTTTGATTTTGGAGTGTCCTTCTCCTAGAAGAGCTGCTTACCATAGCTAAAGAGTCTCTTCTACCCTTACCAAGAGGAAAGTGGCCACTGAACAATTACAGTGCAGTAGTTAACCCCTTGGGTGAAGAAGAACTGTTTAGTAATCTCAGGAAAGGAATGAATTTGAAACGGATTCAAGATCACTGTCCAGAATGTTGTAAGGATTACCCAGTTGTCTACTGTAGGGATAAGAGAACTCTTACGTCTAAGAGATGTAGAGAAGTTCTCCAAAATCTAGAATCCACATGAATGGAGGATGTACAAATGTCTAAAAAGTTGATGGAGAACATCTAATCTTTTGGATCTTCATTGAGGACATTTTAAGGAATACATGCTCACATATAATCAAGAGAGTATAGTAGATATAATTTCCCCACTTATGCAGTATCATCTGCTAATTTCATGTTTAAGACTTGCGTTCTTTGGCGACTCTTAATATGGTGCTGTACAATATTATTTGTCGATTTCTATTGGTAAATAGGATAGTCATGGATAGGGCCTTTGATGAGGTCCAAGGCCTGAGAACTGTTGCTGATTGAAAACTGGGCAATCGCATAACTTGTGTTCAACTTGAGAGAGTTGTTCTACATTCTGGCACTGGGTCATGTGGGTTATTTGTTAAACAACAACAGGTCAAATGAGTGAGAACAATTTTCCAGACATTACATTACCTTAATGGGGTCATTTCATTATGGAATGAAGAACATCACAATCTGGCTCTTGTTTTACTCTGTTTTAATTCATTGCATATACAGTGCTTCTATCCTCCTATGCAGAATGAATCGGAGTCGATACCAAACCGTACAAGACTTTAAAGAATTGAGTTACATTAAAGAAATAATTTCTACCCACATCACACTTCAAAAATATGAAAATGTGAGATACACTCACTGAATTTTACATCATAAAATCTTCCTCCAAAAATTTTAAAATCCTCAACCCCATACTTTATCCTAAACCTAGATCTCCATACATTTGCTAAGATCTTTATTGCTTTACTCCCTCTTCTGTATTTGATCTTTCAATAAACGGAATATCACTGTATTCTTTCTATTCCCCTTCCTCCTGATTTCAGAATGCACATTCCAATGCTCTTCTTATCTTGCCTGCATATCTTACATATTTCATCTATCTATTTTAGATATTCCTCAGTGACTGCAGAGATACTAAATTCAAGTACATTCACTCATCTTTTATACCTATTCTTCTTTGCTTATGTAATGTGACAAGGATACTCAGGGCAATCCATGTCTTTGCTTTTATATCCGACAAAATTGTTGCAAACACGTGGTAGTTAGGACGAGCTCTTAATATGTTACAAACACGTGGCAGCAATGACAAGCTCTGTTATTGTCACAAACATGTGGTAGCAATGACGAGCTCTTCTATTGTTACAAACACGTGGTAGTACACATTCACCGAATATTCTAGTCTATTCTTAACGCACTGACTTCTTTCCTCATACACATGGTAACACCACGATAACCAAAAAATTCTTCTTCACTTTACAAACACGTGGTAGCAAGGACGAGCTCTTTTACTGTTACAAACACGTGGTAGCAAGGACGAGATCTCTTAAAGACCTCGATCGACAATCTTGCACTAGGCTAGGTCTGCGTGCATTCTTGACACTCAAAAGCTTTGGTCATACGCTAAGTAATACAGTAGTAATTTGAGCCTTGCTTTCTATGAATCCCATTGCAAAAATTAAAAAACAATATTTTCTCTTGTTGCATCTTCTAATCCAGATGGTTTTGCTTTTATCATAAACCAGTTTAGACATTTTGTTTTGTCCTTTCCTTATACAGTATTTTAAAAACCACTACAACAGGAGTAATATTTAAAACAAATGCACGTAGAGTTCCCTATTGCATCATTAGTTAAGTCACAAGATAGTCAAACTGCTCAAGATAATAATTGTAATATTTCAACAGATATTCATTAGTACAAATATAATAATTGATATAAGACCTCTACATATATCAAGTTAAATGTTCGCTTATTTAACCAGGCCAAAGAATTCACTCAAAGTTAAAAAACAAAAAAAAGGTTTTATCCTAGAAAATTAAATACTAATAATTATATAAATTGTAAATGTTAGGATTTTTAGGAACATTCTTTTTCATCAATTCATATTCTACAACTTATTACAAGTTCTTGGCTGAAAATATTAATTTCAGATGTTATTGCTATACCGAGTAAACGTATATTTCAAGTAGAGTATACATGAGTTGATTGATCATGTCAAATTCAAAGAATGTTATTACTTTATCTAGATGGAAAATTTTTTAATGAAGAATGCTGTAATTTCATATTTGGTTTGATTTATTTGTGTATCAATGGAGAAGTACTGATTTAAAAGCTCAAGAAAAGGACGACTAGCGAAACCTAACCGAGGCCCTTAGCGTCAATAGGTGTAGGAGACGATGATGATGAGAAAGGGAGACATCATTCCATCAAGTCGACTCCCTATTCATTATTATTATTATTATCATTATTATTACAAGCTAGGCTATAACCCAGGGTTGCCAGATTATTTCGACTGGATTATCATACATGAGTCTTAAAATTGTCGTTTTTTCAACCAAAATTATCGAACACAGTTTCAATATAATTATCAAGGAGTTACATGATTGACTTATTTCAAAATAGTTGAGAATAATTGTTTAATTAAACAGACAGACACACACACACATATATAATATATATATATATATATATATATATATATATATATATATATATATATATATATATATATATATATATATATATATATATATATATATATATATATATATGTATGTATGTACCTAAGGTATCTATCGTACATCGTACTGGACCTAAAATAATCGTATATGTACAATAATTATCGTACGAATGGCAACCCTGGCTATAACCCTAGTAGGAAAAGCAAGATGCTATAAGCCCAAGGGCTTCAATAACACATGACTATTTATAGGAATGCTGAGTATGATCTCCCCATAGCAGAGGAAGATTTGGTTGCTCGACATTCCATACGAGTATGGACCTAGCGGACTTCATAATAAAAATCCCCTTGTAAATCATGGCCTTTTGATTTGATATGCAAAGTAATTTCTATAACTACTCTGATTCGCTTCGATAGAACAAGTAAAGGGACACTATGATAAATGATACTGTGATTAATACTGCTTTTATGGTAGAAATGCGATCGGTTAATGCGACCCAATCCACTTTTTTAAAAACGGATGAGTTTGAGATAAAGGTAAAATACAGAAGGTCTTCAACTTACAAAACATTTGGATATACAAACAAACACCCAACTGAAAATAACAAAGATAAATAAATACTGTAATATAACAATATTGTAACATTTAATACAAAAAGCAAAATGACATTTGTAATAACCTGATATATATTTCATATGAAACCCGACTATTTCTTGACTATTAACTGGAAGTTATAGGAATGATATTCAGGTTAGGCTACTTTAACAAAATTCAACTTACAGACTTGCAAACACCTTCTGGGAACCAATTAAGTTTGTAAGTTAAGGACCTTCTGTAAGGTAAACTACGGGCCTTTATGTCTTACAAGAGGCCACTGCGGTCACAATCAAATTCTTTTACGGTTGGAATGAAGAATTTGGATTCATTCTGCTTATATAGAAAAAAAAAAAATGTATATTTGAATCTTCAAAATTCAAGAAAAAAGAAATATTTCAATTCTTATCTGTTCCCCCCCACATAAAATTAAGAAAAAACAGTCTTGAATTCATGCAGTGTACAAAATTTTTCTTCAACATTACATAATTAAAAAAGAAAAAAAAATAAGTCACTATACTTGCGGATACTATTCACCAACAACTTTCTGTCCACAGAAACTATAAATCCTAAAAATTGTGAAACAGAAATAAGGAGATGCCTAAGAAAACTCTTAAAGCATGCCACATAAAATCTTTGCCTCAATCCACAACACCCCAGTACAAGCCACAGAAAAGCACTTACCTAATCTTTCCATCCGTTCGCGATCAATGAAAGCCGCTGTAGAGACCGACGGCGCAGGATACAAAGCGTGCGAGTGTGGGAACCCCGAGGGCAGCGATACTGGGGGACTGAAGGCAGGAAACCGAGATCCCGAAAGCCAGTGCGGTGAGAGTCCGTGCGGAAGGCCGGAATCCAGCGGGTTCATGGGTCGCTGCTTAAGCACCTCCTGTTTCAGGCGATCGGCGAGCTCTCGCTCCCTCAACTCCCGGAGTTCTCTATCCCGAGCTTCCATTTCTAGCCTCTCGTGGTGCGAGGCTCCGGCAGCAGTCGAAGCATATAGTGCAGCTATGTTTCCATAGTGAAGCAGGTCTAAGCCGTGGGGACCACCAGGCATACCAGGAGGGAGGTTGAGGCCGAGAGGAGGACGGCTAGATCCAGGGGACAGTCCGCCTACTGGACGTGCATATTCCCTGAAACAAAGAACAATTTCTTATTAGATCTTCAGTGAAATAGATTAACTTTAAAACCCGCTAAATTTTTATATATATGAGAGAGAGAGAGAGAGAGAGAGAGAGAGAGAGAGAGAGAGAGAGAGAGAGAGAGAGAGAGAGAGAGAGAGAGAGAGAGAGAGAGAGAGAGAGCGCGCCTTACCATATTATCTTATTCTATGTTTAGGTTCCCCCAGGTCCCTCAGTGTGAGGCATCTCGTATATCCACGAGAGAGAGAGAGAGAGAGAGAGAGAGAGAGAGAGAGAGAGAGAGAGAGAGAGAAACTCATAGAATGCTGCAAAGAACCATTGTATCATTAAAATTTGCTACTCAAAACATGCTATTAAGGTAGCTGTCTGCATGAGTTCCTCTGTACTGAACTTGAAAAAAAAATATTTTACCCTAAAAATGGAAAACAACGTAATTAATATTATTGCGCACTTCCCTGCATCCTAACGGCATCATTATATTCAGAATTCTTTCGTATGAGAGCAAATATTACGGCTAGAGAGTTATGGGATCCTTTGATTAGCCAGACAGTACTACACTGGATCCTTCTCTCTGGTTACAGTTCATTTTCCCTTTGCCTACATGTACACTGAATAGTCTGGCCTATTCTTTGTATAGTCTGTCCTCATAAACCTGATAACAATGAGGTTACCATACAATTATTCTTCTCTTAAGGGGTTAACTACTGCACTGTAATTGTCCAGTGGCTACTTTCCTCTTGGTAAGGGTAGAAGAGACTTTTTAGCTATGGCAAGCAGCTCTTCTAGTAGATGGACACTCCTGAATCAAACCATTGTTCTCTAGTCTTGGGTAGTGCCATAGCCTTTGTACCATGGTCTTCCACTTTCTTGGATTAGAGTTCACTTGCTTGAAGGTTCACTCAGGCACACTATTCTATCTTGTTTCTCTTCCTCTTGTTTTGTTAGTGTTTATAGTTTATATAGGAAATGTTTATTTTAATGTTGTTACCGTTCCTAAAATATTCTATTTTTCCTTGTTTCCTTTTCTCAATGGGCTAGGGCTTATAGCATCCTGCTTTTCCAACTAGGGTTGTAGCTTAGCAAGTAATAATAATATTAATAATAATAATCATAATCCCATAATTGGTAACAAGGTAAATATGTTAAAAGGGAATATTCACTATAATTACTGTTTTTTTACTCGAATGAATTTTAGAAATAATGTTTTATACATACATACATATACCAAGGCACTTCCCCCAATTTTGGGGGGTAGCCGACATCAACAAAGAAACAAAAACAAAAAGGGGACCTCTACTCTCTACGTTCCTCCCAGCCTAACAAGGGACTCAACCGAGTTCAGCTGATACTGCTAGGGTGTCACAGCCCAACCTCCCACATTATCCACCACAGATGAAGCTTCATAATGCTGAATCCCCTACTGCTGCTACCTCCGCGGTCATCTAAGGCATCGGAGGCAGCAGCAGGGCTTACCGGAACTGCGTCACAATCGCTCGCCGTTCATTCCTATTTCTAGCACACTCTCTTGCCTTGCTCACATCTATCCTCCTATCACCCAGACTTCCTTCACTCCATCCATCCACCCAAACCTTGGCCTTCCTCTTGTACTTCTCCCATCAATTCTTGCATTCATCACCTTCTTTAGCAGACATCCATTTTCCATTCTCTCAACATGGCCAAACCACCTCAACACATTCATATCCACTCTAGCTGCTAACTCATTTCTTACACCCGTTCTCACTCTCACCTCTTCGTTCCTAACCCTATCTACTCGAGATACACCAGCCATACTCCTTAGACACTTCATCTCAAACACATTCAATTTCTGTCTCTCCATCACTTTCATTCCCCACAACTCTGATCCATAAATCACAGTTGGTACAATCACTTTCTCATATAGAACTCTCTTTACATTCATGCCCAACCCTCTATTTTTTACTACTCCCTTAACTGCCCCCAACACTTTGCAACCTTCATTCACTCTCTGACGTACATCTGCTTCCACTCCACCATTTGCTGCAACAACAGACCCCAAGTACTTAAACTGATCCACCTCCTCAAGTAACTCTCCATTCAACCTTGCACCACCTTCCCTTCTCGTACATCTCATAACCTTACTCTTACCCACATTAACTCTCAACTTCCTTCTCTCACACACTCTTCCAAATACTGTCACTAATCGTCCAAGCTTCTCTTCTGTGTCTGCAACCAGTACAGTATCATCCGCAAACAACAACTGATTTACCTCCCATTCATGGTCATTCTCGTCTACCAGTTTTAATCCTCGTCTAAGCACTCGAGCATTCACCTCTCTCACCACTCCATCAACATACAAGTTAAACAACCACGGCGACAACACACATCCCTGTCTCAGCCCCACTCTCACCGGAAACCAATCACTCACTTCATTTCCTATCCTAACACATGCTTTACTACCTTTGTAGAAACTTTTCACTGCCTGCAACAACCTTCCACCAACTCCATATAACCTCATCACATTCCACATTGCTTCCCTATCAACTCTATCATACGCTTTCTCCAGATCCATAAACGCAACATACACCACCTTACCTTTTGCTAAATATTTCTCGCATATCTGCCTAACTGTAAAAATCTGATTCATACAACCCCTACCTCTTCTAAAACCACCCTGTATTTCTAAGATTGCATTCTCTGTTTTATCCTTGATCCTATTAATCAATACTCTACCATACACTTTTCCAACTACGCTTAACAAACTAATACCTCTTGAATTACAACACTCATGCACATCTCCCTTACCCTTATATAGTGGTACAATACATGCACAGACCCAATCTACTGGTACCATTGACAACAAAAAACACATATTAAACAATCTCACCAACCATTCAAGTACAGTCACAACCCCCTCCTTCAACATCTCAGCTCTCACACCATCCATACCAGATGCTTTTCCTACTCTCGTTTCATCTAGTGCTCTCCTCACTTCCTCTATTGTAATCTCTCTCTCATTCTCATCTCCCATCACTGGCACCTCAACACCTGGAACCGCAATTATATCTGCCTCCCTATCATCCTCAACATTCAGTAAACTTTCAAAATATTCCGCCCATCTTTTCCTTGCCTCCTCTCCTTTTAACAACTTTCCACTTCCATCTTTCACTGTCTCTTCCATTCTTGAGCCAGCCTTCCTTACTCTCTTCACTTCTTTCCAAAACTTCTTATTCTCTTCATATGAATGACCTAATCCCTAACCCTACCTCAGGTCAGCTGCCCTCTTTGCCTCACGTACCTTGCGCTTTACTTCCACATTTTTCTCTTTATATTTTTCATACTTCTCTATACTATTACTCTGCAGCCATTCTTCAAAAGCCCTCTTTTTCTCTTCCACTTTTACCTTCACTCCTTCATTCCACCATTCACTGCCCTTCCTCATGCTGCCTCCAACAACCTTCTTTCCACACACATCACTTGCAATCCCAACAAAATTTTCTTTTACTAACTTCCACTCCTCCTCTAAATTGCCAGTTTCTCTTACTTTCACTTCGTCATATATCATTTTCAACCTTTCCTGATATTTACTTTTTACCCCCGGTTTTATTAGCTCTTCAACCCTCACTACCTCCCTTTTACATCCACCTACTCTATTCCCCCATTCTTTTGCTACAACTAATTTTCCTTCCACCAAAAAATGATCAGACATACCGTTAGCCATACCCCTAAACACGTGCACGTCTTTCAATCTTCCAAACATTCTTTTAGTTATCAACACATAATCCATTAATGCCCTTTCTACTACTCTTCCATTTGCCACTCTTACCCATGTATACTTATTTTTATCTTTCTTTTTGAAAAAGCTAGAACTTATCACCATCTCTTGCTCAACACACATATCTACCAGTCTCTCACCACTCTCATTTTCACCTGGTACGCCATACTTCCCAATGACACCTTCTACCTCTCCAGCGCCCACTCTAGCATTTAAGTCACCCATGACAACTACATAATTCCTTCTACCCAGTCCTTCTACACACCTAGTTAATTCATTCCAGAAACCTTTCCGCTCTTCTTCACTTTTCTCACTAACTGGCCCATACGCACTGACAAACGCCCAACATTCCCTACCCAACCTAACCCTTACCCACATTAACCTAGATGATATCTCCTTCCATTCCACTACTTTACCTGTCATCCATTCACTCAGCAATAAAGCCACACCCTCTCTTGCTCTTCCCCTTTCAATCCCAGACACTCTACCAGACATTTCACCAAACATCACTTCACCCTTTCCTTTTATCTTCGTCTCACACAAGGCTAATACATCCATCCTTCTATTCCTAAACATACTTCCAATTTCACATCTTTTACTCTCTATCGTACTACATCCACGCACATTCAAACACCCCAAAACTAGAGTGCGGGAAGCAGTCACTCTCCCCCCAGCTCCATCTCTTTGTCGATGTCTCACAGGATGTAGATACAGGAGAGGAGGTTCCTAGCCCCCTCGTCCCGTCCCTTTTAGTCGCCTCTTACGACACGAAGGGATGACGTTGCTAAAAATTATTTCAATGTTCAGGGACTCCCCTCTCGGTGCATATTTGCTATAAGTGTACTGAAAAGCATAATCTTATATAATCCATTCTTTCTTCTAGTGTAACGTGTTTACATTTAGTTCTTTAAATGCCTATCTCTTACAATTCTTTCAATTCCTTGTTAGAAATCCATAGTTTTCTTGGAAAATTATTTTCAAACATAAAAACAATGAGCAGCTTGAGAAGTGCCTACGAGTGAGAAGGGGATCAATTATTTCAATTTCTTGCTAAAAACCATTTTATAATCAATAATTTTCAAACATAAAACAAGGAGCAGCTCGTCAACTGCCCGTGTGTGATATCATGGGGATTAATAACGGCACAGGCCTACTGAAAAACCCTCTGCTGTGAACCACCACAAACACCCTCAACTTCGGCAATCTGTCGAGTTTACCGTTTCCCCCATTTCTTTCCAATTCTTATGAATTTTACTTACATTAAGTAATGCCATGAAGATGCGGCAGCATCGTTAGCTGCTTGGAGATGACTGAAAAAAGGCACAAAGGCTTTTTATAGAGGCTACAAGGAAGGGCAAGGATGTATGTGGCTGTGCCTCTGTTTTTCCGAAACTACTGTAATACTGTTCGAGTGAAAAGTGTTTATTAACTAGATAAAGAGGAAGGTGTTATTGGATGCCGCTATATCATTGTACATGAAGATATCTTTAATATTAGAGAAAAATAGTGTGTAAAGAGTGTCAAAGTAAAGAACTAAGGGTAAATATGACACATCAGCTACATGCTGTACACACATACATACACCCACACATATATATATACATACAATACATACATACATTTATATATGTTTGTGAGAGACTTGTGGAACATTATACAGTTAAATGAAGGTAAAAGCTTGAAGAAAGGAATCCACATTGGCAGGCTGTAATGTGTGTATAGTTTGATGACTAGGTTATAATTATGCAGCAGTGGAGGAAATTTCTTTCAAGAATCTTGAGCATATTGCCCAAATACATTATAAAAATAAGGAAAATGTACACTTGAAAAGACAAAAATAAAATTTAACAATAGCACACAATTAGAGGGATGTTTTTGACCTTCCGTGACTTCTGAATTATATACTCTAGAAGCAGAGACAGGGCCTTTAGGAGACTATAAAATTCGACAGGGCCTTTAGGAGACTATAAAATTCAAGTAAATTTTGTTTGCCGTGCAGTACGAAAGAGGAATAGCTTTGAATAAAACTAAAATAAGAAACTGAATATATTGTAGGCCTTGACGAACTTAGCTTATCGTTAGATTGCAACAAAAAATTTGGAGGTTCGTCAGGTGACATGGAGACAGAAGGTGGTCTTTTGACGTGGTCAGTATGAGCTTTTTGGGATGCAGTATAAAAACCTTTGTATCAGATGGTGTTGGTTCTACTTTCAATTCAATAATAAAGGTGATTGGGGGAGATCCACACACAGTAAAGGTGAAGAATGCAGGGTTTGTGAACTACGTTTCAAAGAGGCTCGGTAAAGGTCTTTGTGTTGTGAAACGGAAATATATTGATGCAGACAGTGATGACGGTAATGAACTACAAAAGTAAAAAGATAAGAACTGGAAGGGGTTGAAGAAATAAACTAATGGACCATGTACAAGTATCATTTTCATGTCTGTAACAATAGAAAAGGGAGCACCTCTGCAGCTGAAATGAGAAACAATACTGTTTCAAATTTCTACCATCTTACATCCAACCACGAAAGATTCAATACTGATCTTTGTGCCAGACGTTGTGAATCTCAATACTTTTATCGGGCCTTAATTCACTGTTAAAAGCCCCCTTTAAAGTCGATAAAAGCACACTTCCATTTGACACCATAACGAATGGAAGCTACGAAGGCTATTTGCGATAAACTGACACTATAGTCCATTTCTTTTAGCGAGGCAGATTTGCACCGACTCGTAGGGGTGCCCTTTTAGCACGGAAAAGTTTACTGATCCCTCATTGGTTGAACAAGATAATTCTAACCAATCAGCATTCAGAAAACTTTTCCGAGCTAAAAGGGCACCGCTGCGAGTCGGTGCAAATCTTCCTCGCTAAAAGAAATGGACTATAGATGAAATGATAAATAAAAGGTTTGATTTAGAATAGGAGTCATTACATTCGAGAATTTGGAATATATATCTTGAACCAAAGAACACAGTAGAGTTCAACAGTACTTTTAACTCCTCTATAGCTACGTATGCCACTTATGGCATTATCTATTTAGCATTCTTATATGAAGTTTGATATCAAAATCCCGATAGGAAAGAGAAAAATTCTAGTAAAAAAGATACTCACGAATACAATCCATCAGATATGATTAGAAAAACTATACGTCTGGGGCGTTTTGACCGACCAACTTTACCTAATCGCAAAAATTTTCACTCCGAAGTACAGTATATGAAATTTACACTGTTACTCTTTCATGATTCTTGTGGCATTGTCTTTTTTTTTTTTAAAGATATCGCAGGCTTTTCTGTTTCTTAATTAAACGATTATTCCCATGCTTGAGAAGCATTTTGTGATGACATCTATTGCATACTAATTATAGTTTATCTGTAAAAGTATTTCAGGGGAAAATAAGGCAAATATTTGAATAAATATTCATTCCTCAGATTTTCTTGAAATCATCCAAGTTTTATTCTTTTTTGTGGTAGGCTAATGTGTAGAGATAAGAAAATCATCAAAAAGTTATTTTTTTCTTTTCTGTGTACTGCATTGTCTTTAAACTCACTATACTTGATTAAAAATAGTTATGCTATTATTTACCCATTAAAATTTCGTTGAATTTGAACAGTATTTTAATTCTAACCTTGAAAGAAATGTGTTCCCTTCAGTGAATGCATAATCAAAATCATCATCTCCTACACCTATTGACGCAAAGGTTGCCGTAAACTTATCCCTGTTTTCTCTACAGGTAATGAGACTAAAGACAATAAATCAGGAGGAGGAAGAAACATCAGTGATGTATTAGAAAACTCATAAACCAAACCAGTGTTAAAAAAAGTCCAGATAAATGAAAGAAAAATCTCAAACAATAAACATGCAGGATGTAGAGGATGAAAGATCACAGACCACAGAATGCAGAGCTCACAAAGACAGACAGGACTCTTACCCTAGTCTTGCAAGAGCAGGAGTATCTTGTGGGTTTCTAGCCGGCTGGATGCGATCGAACAACGATGCCGTTTCGCTGGAAGTAGATGGCTTAGGCGTGTCTCGTTTTTCCGGCGTACTTGCCTTCTTCTGGAATTAACAAAATTGGGAATCAAAGTTGACAGTGTTCTCATCTTTATATATAAAGGAAATCAAATATGCAAACCATATATCACACAGCTCAAAAACTCAAACCATATATCATGCAGTTCAAAAACTCAAACCATATTTCATGCACCTCATAAACTCAAACCATATATCGCACAGCTCAATAACTCAAACTATATTTCATGCAGCTCAAAAACTCAAAACCATATTTCACGCAGCTCAAAAATTCAAAACCATATATCACACAGCTCAATAACTCAAAACCATATATCACGCAGCTCAAAAACTCTAACCATATTTCAAGCAGCTCGAAAATCAAACCACATAACCATCTGACATCTTGCATAATAGAATCTTCTCATCCTTATATATCACCCAGCTCTTAAACACAAACCACGCAACCAACATCATCTCGTATAACACAAAACAAAACGATACCACAGAAACACTAAAGTTGTTCCAAAATACCTGTACTCTCTCCCTTTCCTCTCGTTCTTTTTCCGCTTGCTTCCTTTGCCTCTCCTCGCGCTTCCTTGCTAACTGGCTGTTGGGCACAGGCTTGAAGGTCAGGTCGGTACGAGTACAAGAATTGAAGTCTCCTCTATTCCAGTGTCGTAAAAATCTGTTGAATGGCATGTTCAAGTAAACATTATTGAACCTAACCAGAAGACTTAAACCTCTAATGTTGTACATGACCAAAATGTATCTCCTGAACCTTGTGTATATATATATGAGAGAGAGAGAGAGAGAGAGAGAGAGAGAGAGAGAGAGAGAGAGAGAGAGAGAGAGAGAGAGAGAGAGAGAGAGAGAGAGAGAGAGAGAGAGTGTGTGTGTGTGTGTGTGCGCGCGCTTGCATCTAGAGAAACTGATGAATACTTATAAATTTACCTTTCGGAAAACTGTTTCTTATTATCTTTAAAAAGATGATTAACATTTTTCCCTTGTTTGGCCCTATTCATAAATGAATTTTAATGTACAATACTTAACAATTTAACATATTTGGTCGGTTATATAAAAATGAACCAGGGGATGAGGAAGGTGGACTACACACAGAGGTAGATTTAACAAAAATATCATTACTGTATAAGTCAATGATACTGGCAACAGTTACACAAAAGCAGTGATGTCAGTTGTCAATAAACTTTTTTCAAATGTTGAAGCAGAGTTGAATCCTGATAGAAACTGAATTAAAATAAATCTTAAAGAAACTTACCACAGATACTGTACCATGGTTAAAACTGGAGAGCATTCTATACGTTGGCAACACAAAACTTGCAAAAGCAAAAGTAAATATTTAATACCAACCAATGGATCTAAAGGATGCATTGGTGAACAATTCTTAGTTTATTGAAAATGAATTTTTAGAATAAAATACCTAGTGTGTTCCTCTATAAGAGATCACAAAAAGTAACAGCTTTAAATTGTGACGGTACTTGATACGAAAATCTCCCGACTCCCACCTGGCGCAAGTTAAGGTTTTCTTTAGAAATGAGTACTTTTCTCTTTTCTCAAAGATTAAATGAATGTTTTCTTCTTGATAAACTTCAACAAATAACTCCCAAGTTCAAATAGAAAAAAAAAAATCATTAATATATACTGACAAGATTCTATATAAACAGCAAAACAATAACCAGAGAATGTAGATTACTCATAGCAAAAATTATAACACATCTCAAATAAGTCATCAAAAAGCAGATACAGTATTACTACTATCAAAACCCCTTAGATAATAAAACCAGATACTTGAACTTACATTGCACTTTCGGATCTGTGAAATTCTGAGTCCTCAATCTTGGGTTCAGGAGAAGGCTCCCTATGAGATGGGATATCATCCTCCCCGTCATCATGATCTTCGCCATCGTGCGTAGGAACTCCAGACCCTAGGGAAGCCGCAGGGCCGCCAGGATATGCCGGATGACTTGGCGGTACTGTTGCGGGCAAAGCTTGAGTTGTTGGAGGTGGAATAACTGCACCAAGAGAAGGCTGAACTAAGCTGGGAGGTATGCTTGGAGGTTTCACAACAGGTCCTGTATGAGCAGCTGGCGGTGTTGGTAAAGGCTGGGGAGCCACGGAAACTGGTGCGGATAACCCTGGAAGTCCCGTTCCGGACGATACAGGACGCAAGCCAGGTGGCGGTGCTGTAGAAGGCTGACTAGACGACAGTTTACTTGGAGAAGACGAAAGGTGCGGAGAAGACGAAAGGTGTGGAGGATGAGGAGGAGGAGCCCCAGAACGACTAGAAAACATTGGGGGTCCTAGATGTGGAGGTGTATGAGATGAATGGGTTGCCGATACTTTTGTATTGGTAGACGAGGTAGTAACAGTGGCAGTACCAGATGTGATATTCACAGGAATAGGATTTGGTGAAGCCCTGCTTGTACTAGATACTGCTGGTGATGAAGGAGCAGGGCCTGTACTACTGGGCCTCTGAGAAGGAGACTGGGGTCTATGAGGCGGGGGACGATGATGAACTCCGTACTGGTATTGCATTGGTAGATGATAGCCGTAAGCTGCATACGCATAAGGATAAGCCGGATTAGCCAGATGATGAGGTAATGGTGAAAGAGCAGAAGGTGATACACCAAGGGGCAGACCTGCACCCGATGGATGCAGTGGTTTTATTTCTTGTCGCGGTTCAGGTTTAAACTCTGCTATAATTTCGGGTTTGTCGCCCCTCTCAGATTTAATTTCTGCTTTTATCTCGGATTTCACCGGCTCACTTTTGTAGCTTTCACTTGATGGAATTGGCAAGGGCAGGGGTTCATACTTCAACTTTTCAGGCTTGGGTAAACTTTCCGGTTCTCTCTTTACTTCTGATTTAATCATTCCAGGTATAACAGGATAAGAAGGCATTGATGACATTCCATGAGGTATGACAGGCATGGGAGGATGCTGCGGTCTTGAGGATATACTCGGCGCAGTCGTTGATGCCGGCGGAGTTCCAGGCATACCTATTGGATAAAGCCCCGGACCTGGGCTACCCCTGGACATGGAACTAGGACTGGGTGATGTTTGCGTTACCGAATTACTCGGAGGAATTGGCCCAGCCTGACTAAAACTATGAACAGAGGGTGGTCGCACTACGGGATGGATACCAGTAGGGTACCGCATTTCAGGCTCTGGTTTAACTTTCATAGATTTATCTTGGGCATTAGGTGATGACCCTGGCAAACCAACAAGAACACTGTGAGGTACGCCACTCACAGGAGCTCTCACTACAGACCCTCGCTCTTCCAAGGCGACACTCGATATAGGTCTTGATGCACTTGTCACAGTAGTCGGTGCTATTGGTGACGATACAGCTAGACCGACAGAAGCAACGGGAGCTACTACAGTCAGTGTAGAGGGTCTTGATATGCCAGGATTCACAATCTGATGGCCCGTAGAAACACGTGAGGTAGAAACAATAGGCGGCCTTGGTGAACTCTGACTGGTAATACCACTTACTGGTGTTGTATTGGCAGAAGATATCATTAAAGGTTTTATATTACTAGAAACTATTGGTGGAGTAGAGGGTGCTGGAATCGAATGACGACCAATCACTTGCGCTTGTACTGTAGGTCCGCTGTGGGCTGGAGGAGGCACTAAACTTCCAGGGGATAACCTGGGGACATTTGCTGGTGAAAGAGCACCTTGCACCACACCTGCCCATGTAGGCTGTACTGGAGAGGGTGAAGCAGTTACTATACAGGTTGTTGTGGGAGCTATAGTGGGCAAGGGAGAGCTTGAGATAGGCCTTAAAGTTCCTGGAGGAATTATGGACCTGACTTTGGTTGGTGGGGCCTGAGGAGGAGGAGAGGACGAGATGCCGGCCGAAGCAGATATTATGTGAGGCGGGACTGTAGGCGGGGGTGAAGGGCATACTGGAGTAGGTGTTGCTATGGAAACATTTGTAACAGCAACTGTGTCTGTTGTAACTACTGCAGAAGTAGTGGTCGTGGTTGAAGTGGTAGTGATAACCATCGCACTAGTTGTAACTGCTGTGCACACTACAGACGGAGCGGAAGAAGTGATGGTTGCTATAGTTGTGGTAGGAATTGCCGCTATGGAGGAAATGCTGGGAGGTTGCGGAGGAGGGATGGTGTGCAGCTGCGGTGTTGGCGTGGATGGGGCAACAGATGATGGTGAACTAGGATCACCGCTTCCCCCATCACCTTCATCGGAGCTTTCTTCTGAACTAAGACCCGATATCTGGAAAAAAAAAATTAGGTCAACTATATGATCACGGATACATTACCCCAAATCAGTAGTGTATTAAATATAAGTTAATTTTTCCAACAATAGATTAAACTATACACAACTCACATCATCCCCATTTCGCTTCCGTTTGCTGGGAGTGGAGGGACGTGACGTTTCGTCGGGACCTCGGCTACGTTTCAATCTTGGACCGTTTTTATCTTCGACCTTGAATAAAATTTAACATTTTTCAGGAACCAAAAATATTCCAGAATTAAAAAGGGCAAATTTCAAAATAATATTTTAAAGTAACTGTGAACGTTCATCAATGAAAATCTGCAAATCTCAAAATAATTTTTGGTGAACAGAATTCACTTGATACGGGACATCCCAATCAACACTATTCTAAGACAAAACAAAAATGCTTGACCTTTTATATAAAAAAAAAAAATTGAGTGATGGTAGACATTTCTGTCAAATTCAGAATTCTATGAGACCCAATATCAAATACTATATTGATGCTCTCAACTGCAAATGTCCAGAAATAACTACAAGCACGAAGACTCAACCTGCATATTATATATAAAATAACTTTACATGAATGGCTGCAAAAGTATATGTAACTTCCTTTTGAAGTCTTATCTGACCTTCTTTGGTGCTGGAGAGGAAGAATGCCTTGAGGTCCTCCTATCAGGAGTCCTTCTATCCGGAGTCCTTCGGTCGGGAGTCGGACACTCGTCGGTTATATCGGGAGTATTTGCACGCGAGCGTCTGGCAGCGCGATGTCGTGTGCTGATCTCTTTGGCGCGAGTCCTCGTTCTCATCCGCAAGTCTTCTTCGGTAGGCGTCGGAGGCGGACGACCGGATCCGAGGGGAGGCTCACGAGGGTTTGTAATGACGGGTAGGTCCCCATACCTCTTGAAGTGGATTCGGCATTCGTAACAAAGGAGCTGTTTGTCTTTGCCCGCATGGTGCCAGTCACGGGATGCTGAAAAAGAATTTCATATTTACTGTAATTATCAGAGGAAACTGTAACTTTGCGGAAGATGTCGGGGTACTGTCTAAATTTCAGAGGAAACTGTAACTTTGCGGAAGATGTCGGGGTACTGTCTAAATTTCAGAGGAAACTGTAACTTTGCGGAAGATGTCGGGGTACTGTCTAATTTCAGAGGAAACTGTAACTTTGCGGAAGATGTCGGGGTACTGTCTAAATTTCAGAAGAAACTGTAACTTTGCGGAAGATGTCGGGGTACTGTCTAAATTCAGAGGAAACTGTAACTTTGCGGAAGATGTCGGGGTACTGTCTAAATTCAGAGGAAACTGTAACTTTGCGGAAGATGTCGGGGTACTGTCTAAATTTCAGAGGAAACTGTAACTTTGCGGAAGATGTCGGGGTACTGTCTAAATTTCAGAGGAAACTGTAACTTTGCGGAAGATGTCGGGGTACTGTCTAAATTTCAGAGGAAACTGTAACTTTGCGGAAGATGTCGGGGTACTGTCTAAATTTCAGAGGAAACTGTAACTTTGCGGAAGATGTCGGGGTACTGTCTAAATTTCAGAGGAAACTGTAACTTTGCGGAAGATGTCGGGGTACTGTCTAAATTTCAGAGGAAACTGTAACTTTGCGGAAGATGTCGGGGTACTGTCTAAATTTCAGAGGAAACTGTAACTTTGCGGAAGATGTCGGGGTACTGTCTAAATTTCAGAGGAAACTGTAACTTTGCGGAAGATGTCGGGGTACTGTCTAAATTTCAGAGGAAACTGTAACTTTGCGGAAGATGTCGGGGTACTGTCTAAATTTCAGAGGAAACTGTAACTTTGCGGAAGATGTCGGGGTACTGTCTAAATTTCAGAGGAAACTGTAACTTTGCGGAAGATGTCGGGGTACTGTCTAAATTCAGAGGAAACTGTAACTTTGCGGAAGATGTCGGGGTACTGTCTAAATTTCAGAGGAAACTGTAACTTTGCGGAAGATGTCGGGTACTGTCTAAATTTCAGAGGAAACTGTAACTTTGCGGAAGGTGTCGGGGTACTGTCTAAATTTCAGAGGAAACTGTAACTTTGCGGAAGATGTCGGGGTACTGTCTAAATTTCTTAGTCCTAAACTAACTTGTCAATATACGAAGTTATTGTTGTGCATCCATTTCAATCCTGGTACAGTAATTTGTTTCTTATAAAACCTAAGGTAGAGTGCAAATGTATGACTCTTTTAAAATAACTACCAAAGCAATCCTTCTGACCGTCTTGTAATTATCAGTTTATCATTTATCTTATTCCAATAATTTTTATATACTGTATTTATATATTTATATATATGAATCTGTACTCCTGGTTACTTTCATCTGATTTTTTTTATACATTGCTTGGTGTGGACTCCACAGCAACATGTTGCTATTATTATCATCATCATCATTATTACCAGCTAAGCTATAACCCTAGTTGGAAAAGCAGGATGCTATAAGCCCAATTAAAATAAAATATTTTAACCCTTTTACCGCCAGGCTATTTGGAAATTTCTAACCCTTAACCACCAGGGGTTATTTTTTTTTTCAAGCACATTTTGTAATATAATTTATTTAAATTGCTCTAACAGCCTTAATTTTCATTATAGAGAGGTCAGGTTGGTCTCATTCTCTTGGAAAATGCCTGAAGTTTCTGAAAAAAATTATCAAAAATATGCAAAAAAAAAATATAAATAGCAGTTTTTTGCAAGGACGTACCGGTACGTCCTTTGGGGGTAAAACGGTTAAGAAGTGACAACATTAAAACAAATATTTCCTATATAAACTATAAAAAGAGATTTATGTCAAGTTTGCTGCAAGTTTGAACTTTTGAAGTTCAACTATTCGATGTTTCCTTTATAGTGCTACTGTGAACATATTTTAAGCAATTCAAATAACAAGAAAAAATGAGAAAAATAAAGTAGAATAAACTCAAGACGAGCATATATAACATTAAACTCATGTATCAATAAAATTCAACTTCTCTTACATGTGGTGTAACAATGTCTGCAATGATACCCCTGGCGGTCTTTGGAATCCGAGTCGTCCGAATCGTCGTCCTTCTCCGACGCCGAGGACGGATCCAGCGGATCGCTGGGTCCCGTGTTCCGCTGAGCTCTGGGCGTTCTTATCCTCCTCAAGACGTTCTGTCGACGATGCCGTCGATGGGGTCTTTGGCCGGCTGCAGCGGGAGTCTTCTTCCACAGATAATAGAAGCACACCAAATCGCTCTAGAATATTAAAATTTGTAAGTATCATTTGTTCAAGAAAAAGCCGAAAAATTTTCATCAAAACCAAAGATAGCTGATCAATTCTTCAACTAAAGTATTTTAAATATTTTGTTAAGTTTCATAAAATCTTACACTATCACTACAATCACCAAAATTACTTACATATCTATATATTCATAATTAGAATTTTAAAAACAGTGTGTCAAAGCATTTCAATAACAGTTGATTTTCTGCAATTTCTTCATACTGTTCATAGAGATACAAAAAATAGAACATGTAACGATACAATACAGTGTAGTGCTTGTTTATATGCACAACCCCTTTGCTTTTAATTGACAAGCAAAGCCTTTGGTTTATTTCCACCATGTCTAAATTCCAATTTCTGTCTTCCAGAGGGCCCACTGAACCCTTCAGCTCATTTTCTATTGGGCCCTCTATTATACCAAGATCTATACAATCATGTTATTTCTCTACATCCAGATACTTCATAACCAATGCCTCCATTGCTCCAGAATCACTTTAATTTCAATCTTAATTTATCAAATTTCATCTTTTGTATTCTGTAACTTGCTCCATGAATATATTTCCCTTACTTTTTGAGGCTCTATGCAGATTATCTTCTTTCTTTCCCTCTGCTGTGATGAAAATCTTATACAGTAATGGCCTTGCAAAACGTTTGCAAATGCCTCCCCAGCCTCTTTTCACTTTACAGTAAACTATATATATCTATTTTCTCCCTAAATGAAATCTGTCATCAGCTCAAAAACTCTGTCTCATATTCCAATGACCTTTGTACATACGGATTTCAATACCATATCTGTCCTTCTCCATGACCCTTCCCTGATATTACCAAACATAGTTTCATATCCATTCTTTAAGTGGGCTTCCATCATCAATTTTTTATGCTATAATTACACTTTCTCATGACACTCCCTTTTACCTTCATTTTCCACTTCTCGTGTTTTTATCCCATATTGTTAAAATAAGGCGACTCCTCAAAATTCTCAACTTTAGGAGGAAAATCTTATGGTGGTCTGTGACCACTACAAAGAAAGGGAAATAAATTCTTATATTTTCAGAGCAATTGTTGAATATCTTCCTTCCCGGAGGTAATAGCATATGAATCTTGGATAAGATTAGTGAAAATCATACATTCAATTTCAAATTTCATTTTTTATGTCATATTCATTTTTACTGTTTCAATATCAAACAGATTTTGTAGATTTGAGAACAAAGCCCTCAGAGGAATGTTGGGAGTTAAATGGCAGGACAGGATTAGAAATGAAACTATAAGAGAGATTACTCGAGTGTCATGTGGACGAGATCAAGGTGAGGGACAGATGGAAATGGTTTGGATATGCTCTTTACACTCCCCTAGATATCAATTCACCAAACTTTTGGCTGGGCTCCACAAGGCACTAGAAGAGTTGGAAGACCCAGGCCTTAATAGCTGAGGACTATAAAGCATAAAGTAGATGATGAATGGCAAAGTATTGATTTAAAAGCTCAAGATAGAGACAACTGGCAAAAACTGAGGCCCTTTGCGTCAACAGGCGCAGAAGATGATGATTCATTCTGACTTTTCATAAAAAATTACTTTGCATCAATCTGCTTTGTTTAACAAGCCTCACTTGGTACATAACATTATTCGTATCATCAATATTACTCAAGCTGTAACCTCAGAAAGAAAGGGTCCAATAACAGGAAGAGAATAAGAAGATAACTGGTATTGTTAGCTAAGTTACAACCACAGTTGAACAGGCAGGATGCTATAAGCCCAAGGGCTCCAATGGAAAAATAGTCAAGTGAGGAAAGGAAATAAGTAAATAAGAAAAGTATTGAGCAATTAAAATAAAATATTCTTAGAACAATAACAACATTAAAACATCTGTCATACATATGATTATTATCACTTGCTAAGCTGAAACCCTAGTTGGAAAAGCAGGATGCTATAAGCCCAAGGGCTCCAGCAGGGAAAATAGCTCAGTGAGGAAAGGAAATAAGAAAAAACTACAAGAGAAGTTTAAGAAGAACATTAAAATAGATCTATCACCTATAAAAAGAGACTCAATAAAGGCTTACAATTTAAACCATGACAAATTCCCCTCAGAATTGAATGGAAGTAGAGTAGTGTATGCCATAGGATGATATCTCAAAGTTTTGTGCATTCTGCAGTGATTATCTCTTGGGTATTGCAAATGAAAAAACTACCGTGGTATAATACTTACAGTTTCTTTGTGAGGCAGGAGATCCTTGCGTATTCGGAAGAAATTCTTGCCGTACTGCCGCAAACCTTTCATGAATCGCTTCTGTTGGAGAAAATTAAATTTGAACGTGAGTGGTCAATCAGCTTTGAAGATCTCTCAAAATTTGGTATCCAACTGAAATCAGAAATTTCAGATATTGTATAAAAATTTCATAGTGAAATAATGGAATAAAACAATATTTAATTCAGTACAGTAAGCAAGACAACATTAGCAACATGAAACAGGGCTATTTGTTCACTTTTGCAGCTGGAAATCGTAAGCAGAAATGACGTATGTTGAACCTACGTACAGACAAAGTCAAAAGTGTTTTATGTTGAATCTACATATAGACATAAAGCCAGAAGTGACATGTTGAGCCTACGTACAGACAAAGTTAGAAGTGACGTACTGTACGTTGAATCTACATACAAACAGGTATTACAGTACTGTAAATCAATATTATCCATTATTGTTACCTTAGTATTGTTCTTTTACACAATGTTCATTTGAGAATCGCCTTATACGATTTTTTCCATTACAAGACTCATCGTAATAATTCACAGCGATGATGTTTAAATTTCCCTTCACTAGATCAGATGTGAAATAAGATACTGTACCTCCAATCTGATCTCTCCATAACTTCCTGGATGATTAAGCTCCGGTGTCTTGGATGGATGGGTGTAAAGAACTTGAGCACTGAAGCTCTGGAGGCCATTCAGTATCAAGTTGTGATGGGGGCAAGAGTTGAGAGGGGTTGGACATAGATGAAAGAAGGGAAGCAGAAAGAAATGTACAATATGAAGCTACACAATAGGAGCAGCTAGGTGACTAAGAGAGGCTGCCAAGACTTTTCGGAAGCTTTGGTCAGCTAGTTCCTTATCTTTTACTTTCCTGACTATTAGAAAGTCTAGATCAGCCTTGTTTTTCTAGGTTTAATTACTAGTTTTTAAGAATAATTTTGTGGCAGAATAGCCTTTGTTTTGTAAGAGCATTTGTTTATTTTATCTTTGAAATTTAAGTGTCCGTTGTCTAGTCATTGTAAGTGTTTAGCGTAAAGTGCGTAATTTAACAATTCTCAGTGTGGTTATGCGCCTCCTCCCCAGTTGTTTATATTACCTAACTATCGTTTTAAAGATTTTTTTTTATTATATACGAGTGTTTATGAACGCGACTTGATGTCTGGACGTTGGTGCTCGGACAGAGTTAAGCTCGAGCTTGAGCACTCCCCTGATATCATACCTTGAGCAGCATACTGATTTGGACTTTGGATGAAGATTATTTGGAAGTTTATTTGGACGACGATTCTTTGGATTACGCTTTTGATCCTCGCCTTGATCTGTTGTCTGCAGGTTCTCTTGTCACCTGCGACTCGAGTGTCTCCTGCCTCGACCTGCGGCTCGTGTACTCCGAGTAGAGACTCGCAGAAGAGCACCTGGGACTTGAGCCAGTTCTGCCTTTCCCTGACGAGGAGGAATTCCCTGGGAATTGGTGTCGTCGCTTCCTTCTGGCACTTTCGTCTCAAATGAGCTCCTGTGGTTTTGGGAGCTTGCAAGCTCATGAGGTGGCCTGTAGGGAGGCCGACGCCAGGTAAGGCAGAGTGTCTCTGATTTTTGTTTGGGATTGCTTTCCCTTTATGGTTATGCTCTGGCGTTCAGGACCTGTCCTGATAGCTGTTATGGCAAGTGGATCACGGCCCTAGTTTTGTCTCTCCTCTAATACATCCACTGAAGTGAGGAGAACTATATAAACTTTGTATTATTTAATCTTTTATACATACATACATACATATACCAAGGCATTTCCCCCAGTTTTGGAAGTAGCCGACATCAAACAAAAGAAACAAAAGTGCGGGGAGCAGTCACTCTCCCCACAGCTCCATCTCTTTGATGATGTCTCACAGGATTGTAAATACAGGAGAGGGGGTTCCCAGCCCCCTCGTCCCGTCCCTTTTAGTCGCCTCTTACGACACGCAGGGATACGTTGGCGCTATTGTAATTGTTTTTATGTCCCCGCGGGCACAGGAGGAATATTTATATGTATATATATACATACATATATTTTGTTATACTTGCGTCGTGACTATATAATGTCGTCCAGTAGGTCTACTATAGGCAAGGTTTTGTGTGCTTAGTTTTGTGTTGATAGGTAGGATTTATAATGGTTTTCCTGTTTTATTTACTCTGTCTTCCTTCTTTCTTGAAATTAGTATTCGGGTAATACTTGGTCTGGCCAGCAAAATTTCTGGATCCAACTAAGTTTATTATTAATAACTTATTTCTCCTGTCTTTATTAGGACTCAGCTTCTTAGCTTTAGGGAATCCAGTGTGATTCAAAGGACTGGTATTTGTCCTTCCTTGTTATTAACCCTTTTACCCCCAGGCTATTTGGAATTTTCCACCCCTTAACCCCCAGGGGTTATTTTTTTCAAGCACATTTTGCAGTATACTTTTTTTTAAATTGCTCTAACAGCCTTAATTTTTGTCATAGAGAGGTCAGGTTGGTCTCACTCTCTTGGAAAATGCCTGAAATTTCTCAAAAAATTATCAAAAATATGTAAAAAAAAATTGTAAATAGCAGTTTTTTGCAAGGACGTACCGGCACGTCCATGGGGTAAAGGGATGTGTTTTGTGAAACGTACCAGTACGTCCTTTGGGGGTAAAAGGGTTATGTTATGTTATTTGTCATATCTGACAAGGTTGATCTAAATTTTGTAATTGTTAAGTATTAAATATTGTTAAGTTTTCTCGAGTGTTTGTTTCCGCTGACCTTTAGCACTGAGTTACATTTATTACTGACAACAATTATAATAAGAACTTTTATAACAACCCCAATGGTTGTAACAATTCCTAAGGGTTGTAACACTGACTGACTGTCCTCAACCATTCAACCACAATAGAAGACAGCGTTGATATTTATTCAAGTCTACTTCCAAAAGACTGGACGCAATATCTTTTAGCTAGATCTTCCAAATCGGGTAGTTGAATCGGTAGAAATTCAAAAGTTCAAACATGCAGTAAATGTTTTATGTTGAACAGGCTGACATGAGTCTTTTTATAGTTTTTATACATCTGTTTTAATGTTGTTAATGTTTTGAAAATATTTTATCTTAATTGTTCATTGCTTCTTATATCGTTTATTTACTTTATTTCGCTTCCTCACTGGGCTATTTTTCCCTGCTGGAGCCCTTGGGCTTATAGCATCTTGCTTTACCAACTAGGGTTGTAGCTTAGCTAGTAATAAAAATAATACAAGGTTGTAGAATCTACAGCTACAAATCTTATCTCCCACCAGGTGTGTCACGAAAGTTACGTTTTTATAAACAGGATAAGATTAACGAGATTGATGTAATGAAATCACAAATTTTAAGTAATTTGTATTTTCCCTAACAGTACTTACCTCGAACTACTTTCTTAGGAGTATCTGGGATCTCCTCCCAACTGACCAGAATTTTGTGTAGTTTACCCTACTCCCGTTTTCTATGCGGGGTAACCTCTGGCGGAGTGATACGCGCCACGAGGCGACCCGGGGGCAGAGAGCATACTTGCTCAGGTCTCGATCTCCGGTAAGTTTTCTGGTCGCGTCGCGATAACACCTCGACGCGCTTTTCCTTACCCAGTGCAACCCTTTGTGTCCCCGACCCCTTTTTGTACTGATCGTATAAACTAAGAATATCTGACATTTCATGAGTAAAATTCTTGAAGCAATCCGATTGTAAATAGTTATCATTCAGCATCCATTGAAACTCGGGTACTCGTTGAATGTTTTACCATAAATGTTGTTGTGCATTGTCCCCCAAAAAAATATTTCATAAAAAAGATTCTAGGAGCAATCCGATTGAAAATAATTATCCTTAGCACTGATTGAAATTCAGGTACTCACACAAAGTATTGATGTTAAGGCATTGGATTATCTTAAAAAAACTTAGTGGATCAAGTGCTTTGGAAAGTTAATACAACAAACTTTTCTTTCCTTTTTAACAAATGGCTTCCATACTCTTACAGAAAAATGAATCCGATTCAATTTGTTGTTTCATCATTTTAACTCAGTAATACTGTACATACCAGGCATCAAAAACCCTCAATATGCATACTGGAATACTGAGCATTTCTTGCCACACCAGCTGTTACATATTATTATTATTATTACTTGCTAAGCTACAACACTAGTTGGAAAAGCAGGATGCTATAAGCCCAGGGGCTCCAACAGGGAAAATAGCCCAGTGAGGAAAGGAAACATAGAAAAATAAAATATTTTATGAACAGTAACAACATTAAAATAAATATTTCCTATATAAACTATAAAAACTTTAACAAAAGTGTGCCTGAGTGTACCCTCAAGCAAGAGAACTCTAACCCAAGACAGTGGAAGACCATGGTACAGATGCTATGGCACTACCGAAGACTAGAGAATAATGGTTTGATTTTGGAGTGTCCTTCTCCTAGAAGAGGTCACCCCACAACATCTTTCCCACGCTATAATAAAAGATTTTGTAACAAATACTTTTCCTCTTAGGTCACCGTTAAGATTTTTAATCCCCTCGTCTTCCTCCCATCATTCCATCTATTAAACACAGCAACATTCATCTGACTAAAAATAAACAAAGACACTGTACTGATATTAACCCATTTAACCCCAGGCTATTTGGAACTTTCCAACCCTTTACATTTTGCAATATAATTTATTTAAATTGCTCTAACAGCCTTAATTTTCGTCATAGAGAGGTCAGGTTGGTCTCATTCTCTTGGAAAATGTCTGAAGTTTCTGAAAAAATTATCAAAAATATGCAAAAAAAAAAAAAAAAATACGAATAGCAGTTTTTTGCAAGGACGTACTGGTACGTCCATGGGGGTAAAGGGATGGGTTTTGTGAAACGTAGCAGTACGTCCTTTGGGGGTAAAAGGGTTAAGTATATTCTTTTGGTCTACAGTATTCTATTATTATCAATATTATTACTAGATAAGCTACAACCCTAGTTGGAAAGGCAAGATGCTATAAGCCCAAGGGCTCCAACAGGGAAATATAGCCCAGTGAGGAAAGGAGGGAAGGAAATAAATAAATGATATAAGTAGTAATGAACAATTAAAATAAAATATTTCAAAAACAATAACATTAAAACAGATACCGTATTTCATATATAAACTATAAAAAGACTTATGTCAGCCTGTTCAACATAAAAAAAACATTTGCAACAAGTTTAAACTTATCAAGTTCCGCTGATTCAACTACCCGATTAGGAAGATCATTCCACAGCTTGGTCACAGCTAGAATAAAACTTCTAGAATACTGTGTAGTATTGAACCACACGATGGAGATGGCCTTACTATTAGAATTAACTGCATGCCTAGTATTACTGCATACCTATCAAAAATTATACAATACAATCTACAGATCCCAAATACAGAAATAGTGATTCACTTACTACTGAGGGTACAATGCTAAGGAAACTTACTCTTTCTTCCTCTGACCATTTCTTTTCTATTCCATCGGGGACGGGACATTTGACAAGAGCCTGAAGAGCTTTACCATGGTCGTAGTCACTGTTATGGAGCTGTGAAATTTCTGTTATTAAAATATGCATCATAACAAACAAACAAAAATAAAGTCAGTTTTTCCAAGTATTATTTTTTAAACCTCGGGGATAATTTAACTTTAAAACCTTTTCAGAGAACAAACTATAAATAAAATAACTAATTATCAATAAAACCTGCAATATTTCTATAAATGCATGTGCATAAAATGTCTCTATACATAAATAATTACGTTACAACCCCATAGGACCTTTCTCCCATAATAATATCCATGTAGCATATATAAAAGATCTTACTGTATGACTTTAAGTGCTAACCTACCATTTCTAGAGCGTTAATGGTTGTGTCGTCACGAGACGCCGCGTTGCAACCATCCGTGGTGGACCCGCCATCACAAAGCCCAGCAAATGCTGCCATGGAGCGCGCCGCCCGCAGGTACATGAGAAGATCCGTGTCTCTCGATGCGCCTGGCACCCATCTCTGTTCCTCCCAATCCGCGCACTCCTCGGGACGTTCGTCGACAACCACGTTTCCCCTGTTGCACCAGTGATAATTAAAAAAGAAAAAAAATAATTTCTCCTGTTGTACCGGTGATAATTTTAAAAAAAATTCATTGATCTTATACCAGCAATAATTACAATTTTTTTGGGGGGGGTAAAAGGTTTACTGGTTAATCAAGTCATCAAAAGATTAAAAATTTATTGATACATACATACATACACCAAGGTACTTCCCCCAATTATGGGGGGTAGCCGACATCAACAAATGAAACAAAAACAAAAAAGGGGACCTCTACTCTCTACGTTCCTCCCAGCCTAACAAGGGACTCAACTGAGTTCAGCTGGTACTGCTAGGGTGCCACAGCCCAACCTCCCCCGTTATCCACCACACTTGAAGCTTCATAATGCTGAATCCCCTACTGCTGCTACCTCCGCGGTCATCTAAGGCATCGGAGGAAGCAGCAGGGCCTACCGGAACTGCGTCACAATCGCTCGCCATTCATTCCTATTTCTAGCACACTCTCTTGCCTCTCTCACATCTATCCTCCTATCACCCAGAGCTTCCTTCACTCCATCCATCCACCCAAACCTTGGCCTTCCTCTTGTACTTCTCCCATCAACTCTTGCATTCATCACCTTCTTTAGCAGACAGCCATTTTCCATTCTCTCAACATGGCCAAACCACCTCAACACATTCATATCCACTCTAGCTGCTAACTCATTTCTTACACCCGTTCTCACTCTCACCACTTCGTTCTTAACCCTATCTACTCGAGATACACCAGCCATACTCCTTAGACACTTCATCTCAAACACATTCAATTTCTGTCTCTCCATCACTTTCATTCCCCACAACTCCGATCCATACATCACAGTTGGTACAATCACTTTCTCATATAGAACTCTCTTTACATTCATGGCCAACCCCCTATTTTTTACTACTCCCTTAACTGGCCCCAACACTTTGCAACCCTCATTCACACTCTGACGTACATCTGCTTCCACTCCACCATTTGCTGCAACAACAGACCCCAAGTACTTAAACTGATCCATCTCCTCAAGTAACTCTCCATTCAACATAACATTCAACCTCGCACCACCTTCCCTTCTCGTACATCTCATAACCTTACTTTTACCCACATTAACTCTCAACTTCCTTCTCTCACACACTCTTCCAAATTCTGTCACTAATCAGCCAAGCTTCTCTTCTGTGTCTGCAACCAGTACAGTATCATCTGCAAACAACAACTGATTTACCTCCCATTCATGGTCATTCTCGTCTACCAGTTTTAATCCTCGTCCAAGCACTCGAGCATTCACCTCTCTCACCACTCCATCAACGTACAAGTAAAACAACCACGGCGACATCACACATCCCTGTCTCAGCCCCACTCTCACCGGAAACCAATCACTCACTTCATTTCCTATCCTAACACATGCTTTACTACCTTTGTAGAAACTTTTCACTGCTTGCAACAACCTTCCACCAACTCCAGATAACCTCATCACATTCCACATTGCTTCCCTATCAACTCTATCATACGCTTTCTCCAGATCCATAAACGCAACATACACCTCCTTACCTTTTGCTAAATATTTCTCGCATATCTGCCTTACTGTAAAAATCTGATTCATACAACCCCTACCTCTTCTAAAACCACCCTGTACTTCTAAGATTGCATTCTCTGTTTTATCCTTGATCCTATTAATCATTACTCTACCATACACTTTTCCAACTATGCTTAACAAACTAATACCTCTTGAATTACAACACTCATGCACATCTCCCTTACCCTTATACTGTATAGTGGTACAATACATGCACAAACCCAATCTACTGGTACCATTGACAACACAAAAGGACAAATTTCGTAGATAATTTGTATTTTTCCTACCATATAAACCTTAGCTATTTACATGGGGTATTATTTTGGCGGAGCTGAAATGACGAGCCATTAAATTTTAACGAGGGTTAACTACCCCCTCGCTAGTAAGCAGGGGGTAGGGAATGGGTAGCTAGCTACCCCCCCCCCCCTCACACACTGTGAATAGCTCAATTCACTTAAAGGTAGGACTTGACTTGGGGGTCAGGGCTGGCGGGTAACATTTGCGTAAATAGCCAAGGTTTGTATGGTAGGAAAAATACAAATTATCTACGAAATTTGTCATTTGTTCCATAACCTAATACAAACCACGCTATTTACATGGGGTGACTTACCCTTAGGAAGGGCGGAAAGTCCCCAGCCTTCTGGCTTCGGCTTTACCAGGGGACTCCAATTCCGAGTTGTAGAACTCAAGGAACAGGAGTCCCTAACCCTCGCACGTTGTCATGCTTGACCATCGTGCGGCCTACTAGGATGTGTGTGAAGGAGAATAACGTGACTCGTCCTAGGAAGTTGACCTGGAGTTCTTTATGTGGAACTCTAGGCTAGGACGTTCCTAATACCACCTCGTCAGGGTATGAGGGACATGACAGTACTAAGACTAATACTAGGAGCACAAGGAAGCATGGTTTACCTGCAGAGGTTGAGGTCAGCTGCGCAAAGACCTGGATGCTGCTATCCCCAAGAGAGGGGAGAATGAAGAAAGAAGTAAGGGCCAGACATACTCTTTCATTCACACAGACTAAAACCGGGTAACAATGCCCTCAACCTTCTGCTACTTGTCCAATAAGGAGCCTGAGGTTAGACCAGCTGTTGTGCAGCCACCACAGGACCGATAGAAAACGTATCGAGGTTCCTGTGGGTCACGTCCTGCAGGTAGTGGGCTGTGAACGTCGTCTGACGTTTCCAGACCCCAGCTTGTAGAACCTGCGTCAAAGAGAAGTTTCTCTTGGAGGCCAGGGAAGTAGCAACACCCCTGACGTCGTGAGCTCTGGGACGACGTGACGGAGGAGAGTTGGGATTCAAGGTGCTGCTTATCACCTTGCGAATCCATGAAGAGATGGAGTTCTTGGTGACCCTCCTCTTTGTCCTCCCTGTGCTCACAAACAAAGCTTGCACATAAGGACGGGCTGCAGCTGTTCTTTTGAGGTAGCGCCTCAGACTCCTGACTGGGCACAGTAACAGATGGTCTGGGTCACTTGTTACAGAACGTAGACTCGTTACCTTGAAGGAGTCGAATCTTGGATCCGACACCCCAGGGTTTTGAGTCTTAGCAATGAACTCAGGGATGAACTTGAACGTTACCTCCCCCCATCCCCTTGAATGGGCAACGTCGTAGGAAAGACCATGAAGTTCACTTACTCGTTTGGCCGAGGCCAACGCGAGTAAGAACACCGTCTTCCACGTTAGGTGGCGATCAGACGCCTGGCGTAATGGTTCAAAGGGAGCTCTTTTCAGAGCCCTGAGCACTTGAACCACGTTCCAAGGAGGGGGGTCTGACTTCCGACTGGGGGCAAGTAAGCTCGTAGTTGCGTATGAGTAGAGAAATTTCCAACGAAGAGGAAATATCCACTCCTTTCAGCCTGAAGGCTAAGCTTAAGGCTGAGCGATAGCCTTTCACCGCCGAGACCGAAAGGCGCATTTCCTCCCGAAGATATACAAGGAACTCCGCTATTGTTGGAATAGTGGCATCGAGCGGAGAGATACCCCTTCCACGACACCAACCACAAAAGACTTTCCACTTCGCCTGGTAGACGCTGGCAGAGGATTCTCGCAGGTGTCGAGACATCCTGTCCGCAACCTGTTGAGAAAATCCTCTCTCCGTGAGGAGTCGCTGGATAGTCTCCAGGCGTGAAGCCGAAGCGAAGCTACGGCCTTGTGGAAGATGTTGCAATGTGGTTGTCTGAGTAGCTCGTGACGTGGAGGGAGTTCTCTTGGGGGTTCCGTTAGGAGTTGCAGAAGGTCCGGGAACCATTCCGCAAGATGCCATAGCGGAGCTATGAGAGTCATGGAGAGGTTGGCCTTGTTGAGCACCCTTCTCATCAGACAAAAAGGTGGGAAGGCGTAAACGTCCATGTTGTCCCACCTGTGTTGAAATGCATCCTGCCAGAGAGCCTTGGGGTCCGGAACTGGAGAGCAGTAAAGGGGCAGCCTGAAATTCAAGGCTGTCGCAAACAGGTCTACAGTCGGGGAACCCCACAAAGTCAGGACTTTGTTGGCTATCTGAGGATCCAAAGACCACTCGGTACTCACTATCTGCGTCGCCCTGCTGAGGCTGTCGGCGAGGACATTCCTCTTGCAAGGAATGAGGCGAGCTGACAGTGAGATCGAGCGGGTTTCGGACCATCTCAGAATCTCTGCTGCAAGATGGGATAGCTGTTGCGAGAAGGTACCTCCCTGCTTGTTGATATAAGCCACTACTGTGGTGTTGTCGCTCATCACCACCACGGAGTGGCCCGCCAGGGTTTGTTGGAACTGTTGAAGAGCCAGAAAAACAGCCTTCAATTCTAGCAGGTTGATGTGGAGGCACCTTTCTGATTCTGACCAAAGGCCTGAGGCTCTTTGGTTCAGAATGTGGGCCCCCCACCCTTGATTTGACGCGTCCGTAAACAGAGTCAAATCTGGGGGAAGGACGAGAAGATCTGCTCCCTTCCGTAGGTTCTCGTCGTCCAGCCACCATCGAAGATCCGCCCGTTCCGAAGGTCCTATGGGAACTAGGAAGTCCAGGGAATCGTTTCCCTGATTCCATCGTGACTTCAGCCGCCACTGAAGGCATCTCATCCTGAGGCAGCCGTTTGGAACAAGACGAACCAAAGATGATAGATGGCCTAAGAGACGTAACCACAGTTGGGCTGGAAGCTCTTCTCGTCTGAGGAAAGGTTCTGCTACCTTCCTCAGCCTTGCTATCCTTTCGTCTGATGGAAAGGCTTTGTGGAAAATCGTGTCTAGTTTCATGCCTAGGTATACCAGTTTCTTCGTAGGGCGCAGCGAGGACTTCTCGAGATTTACCAAGATCCCTAGATTTTGGCAAACTTCCAGAAGCCTGTCTCGGTGTCGCAGAAGGGTTGACTCCGAGTCTGCCAGGATTAGCCAGTCGTCCAGATAACGAAGGAGACGGATGCCGTTCCTGTGAGCCCACGACGAGATCAGAGTGAACACCTTGGTGAACACCTGGGGTGCCATGGAGAGACCGAAACACAGCACCTTGAACTGGTAGGTCTTAAAGTCTAGGCTGAATCTTAAGTACTTCCTGGAAGACGGATGGGTGGGGATCTGGAAGTACGCGTCCTTCAGATCCAGAGTGCACATAAAGTCTTGTGGTCTCACTGCAAGTCTGACCATGTCCGCTGTCTCCATACTGAAACGAGTTTGTACGACAAACTTGTTTAGTGCTAAGAGGTCGATGACCCGTCTCCAGCCTCCAGACGCCTTCTTTACAAGAAAAAGTCGACTGAAGAAGCCTGGGGAGCCGTCGTCGACCTCCTGGAGAGCATCCTTCTTGAGCATGGTCTCGACTTCGGCCCGGAGGGCCAACCCCTTTGCCGATCCCAAGGCATAGGAGTTCAACGACACTGGATTCGCTGTCAGGGGAGGTAGAGATGTTGTGAACGGGACGCGATACCCTTGACCGATCACAGACCGTCCAAGGGTCAGCCCCGAGTTGCTGCCACCTCTGCAAGCAACTTTTTAGGCATCCCCCCACAGATGGACATGCGGGGGGACTGCCACTCCTAGTGTTCGCGACCTTTGCCGCTTCCTCAAGGAATTCTACCTCCCTTAGAGGACTTGCCGCGTTTCTTGTCTTTCGGCTGAAAGGGCTGCGGCTTAGACACGCTTGTCTTAGCTGCCGGAGCCTGCTTAGGTGTCTTGCGAGGCTGCTGTTGACGTTGTTGTTGAGGGGCTGGAGGTTTATAGGGCCGAGATGTCAGGGCCCTTTGGAGGAGAGAGTCCTGGTGCGATCTCCTCCACCTCTCAGCCGACTGCTCCATGTCACGAGGCTCCAGTAACTCCCCTCCAAAAATAGAGGAGTGCCTGAGCCTGCTGACGTCTGCAGTGGGGATCTTCGGATGGAACCTCTCGGACACTGAATCGCGTCTTTTGAGGATCATGTGGGCCCACAGGTTAGTGACCTGGTGGGCTAGAAACTCAATAGAGCGAGTGCCCGAGAGGAGGAAGGTCTCCAAAGCTTTCCTATTGCTCTCCTTGGACAGATCCTCGGATCGCAATAGGATGCCCAGAGACCCAAGCCAGAGATCAAGCCACGAAGTTGCCTGCATGGCACTCTTCGCGACTTTTTCCAGGTTTTGGGTCTCTGACGCTGTAAACGTCACCTGGCGGGTAGAGAGCTTCTTGAAAGAAGTTCCCTTTGCTAGTTCTTCCACGGAATGATGGAGTGGAAGAGACATGCAAGACTCCCCGTCGATCTCGAAATACCTCCTCTGTTGGACTAGAGGAGGAGGGAGGAGTTTGAACACGGCAGAAGAACGTCCTGAGGAGGCCAGACCGGAGAGTTGAGCTTTGACCTTGTCTCTGGCGCCTTTCACCCCTTTAGACCAGGGCAAAGCCGCACTAGTCTTGGGGGGCTTCTGGACACCAAAGACCTCGTCAAGCACGGTGTCTTTCCCCTCGCGAGGGGCTGTCTCCGGGTCCTTGATTTTGTTGAGCTCCCTCATCAATCCAAGGACCTGCCAGAACGCATGTTCTGACTCGCTGTGCTCTCCTCTTGGTGGACTGGCAGCTCAGTCTCCCATCCCCAAGAGGTCTTCTTGGGGAGAAACGTGGACGTCCTCCCCAGGGATAGCTGGCTCTTGACGAATCCTCAATGAAGATTTTGGAACAGTCTTGGTGTCCTTCGATTCCCTCCTGGGAGGGAAGTAGGACTCCAACAAAGACGCCCGAGGAGGACCCTCCTCCCGTGCAACCCCTCCTTTATCCAGAGAAAATTCTCCCCTTAGTGCCAAGGGAGAATTCTCAGAGTTAGAGGAATCCCCCGAGGACGAAATAAACTCATCTACAGGAGGGGGTGGAGCTGCAGAGGTTGGAGAAGGAGAAGGGGTCCGCCTAATGGGGTTCCTGGAGACCAGCTTTTCCCGGGGAGGAGTCACCACGAAGCCCACTCCTTTCCTTTTCTTCAACGGTGGAGAACCCGTCACAGGGTCCCGTCCCTGATCAGTGCTGGAAGGCTTAACAGCCTGGACCACAGCATTGATCATGTGGCGGAACCATGGTAGACGGGTAACTGACGCTGTGTCAGCAATCCCCGCTGGAGAAAAGGGGATCTCGCGACCCTTAGGAGTGGACACCACGGGGCCTTCCTGAAAAGAAAAAGATGATTGCCTAGACCTCTCTGCCGATCTTTCTTGTTCTGCCGTTGTCCTCCTCTTGCGCGGAGGTGAATCCTGGGAACGCCTCCCAGGAGGAGCCTCCTGCTGATGATCCTTGCGATCCGTATGACCCACACGGGCGGGTACGATGCCGCGCCCAGGAGAGCTCGTGAAAGAAGTTTCGCGCGCGGGCGAGGTAGCGCGATGGCGCGTAGGCGAGCGTCCTGTGGGTGAGCGTTCGCGCGTAGGAGAATGGCGACCATAGGACCGCACGTGATGGCGCGCAGGTGATTGGTGCGCAGGTGAACGCGCGTGGGAGTGCGCAGGTGAATGGCGCACAGGAGGGTAGGCACGAGGTCGAGTAGGAGAGCGTGCATATGAACGCGTAGGAGAACGTTCCAGAGAACGAGCTGGCGAGTGGGCGCGCGACCTCTTAGGAGAGCACTGGTGATGGTGGGAGGGAGAGAGATGTCTCCTAGAAGACTTGGTCTCCCTCAACTGGTGGCGCGCAGATTTGTCAGTGATTGGGGCGCATGAAGGAGAGGCCCCTCCTTTAGAGCCTGCAGGCCCCACAGCGTGTTGGCGTGAAGGGCGAGCTGTAGGAGATCGTGGGCGTGTGTGCGCCAAACTCAAGAGGCGCTCAGTAATCGAAGGGCACGCAGGAGCAACTGGGAGTGCAGGAATCGACGAGTGAGGCAAAGGTGAACCTTTGCGAGCGTCTGAATCAGATGATCTTGAGGGCGCTGGCGAGTGTGGGCGTGCAGGGCGTGCAACAGGCATAGGCACTAGTGCGTGGTTGCGCGCGCGCGCAGGAGAGTGATGGCACGCAGTGCGCCCATCAGGAAGTTGTTGCTTCTCAGGCTGGGGGCGCCCTAAGGAGCGCTGGCGAGCAGGGGAGATCTGGCGAGTAGGAGATTGCTGGCGCGTTGGAAGGCGTTGTACCTTCTCTGGATGTCCAGGAGAGCGCTGGCGCGTTGGGGAGCGTTGGTCCTTCACAGGCTGAAGAGCGCGCCCAGAAAGGCGCTGGCGAGCAGGAGATCGCTGGCGCGTTGGGGAGCGTTGATCATCCTCAAGATGAAGAGCGTGCCCAGGGGCGCGCTGGCGAGCAGGAGAGCGCTGGCGCACCAGAGATCGCTGGCAAACATGAGATCGTTGACGAGTAGGTGACGAAGATGACCTACGCTCAACCGCACGCAAGCGCGCAGGGGCCAGGGACTTAACCCCAGAGTCCTTTTTCCCCGAAGGGGACGGTGCCTGTAGGATTACAGGTGACGGCAGCACTGAAGATCTGGCAGGTGTAGGGGATCGTGAATGATCCGCAGAGAGGTCAAGGGAAGTTGCAGGTAAGACCTTCTCCTGACAAGGTAGTTCCTCCGCAGGGGGAGGAGAAGGAGACCCAAAGAGGCGCCTCTTCACCCCTTTATAGGGAGAAGGGAGCCCCCTCTCTCGAAGAGGCCTACGGGCCTTACGTTGAATGCGACCCCTGGGCAAGGAGTCAGGGTCATTGGTCCTTCGAAGAGGTGTCTCTGAAAGCGCGCTCCCACGGGGGGGAGACGAGCTCGCAGGAGAGACTGGAGGACCCACCTTCCCCTTCGAAGGCTGCGCGGAAGGGAGAGGTGAGTCTTCAGCAACATCCGAGGCAGCAGGATCAAGGGTTTGACTTGTCACGTCAGAAGGGACAGTCAAAACAGCGTCGACAATGTCCGAAGGATAAACCTCCGGAATTACCGGCGACTGTTTGACTGCAGCCCCCAGCTGCAACAAGTCAAACAGGCCTTCCTTGGAGGGAGTGCCCTTAAGCCCCAAGGAAGCCCAAAGCTGAAATAAACCATGGTTAGATACCGTACAGTCAAATTCATCAAAATATAAAATATCCTCCCCCGGGGGAGGAGAGGGAACAACCTCGCTAAGGGAGGCCACGCCCTTTCCACCACCCCGAGGTTGGCAAAAACCACTAGGGCCTGCGATCTCACTTGGCGGTTTCACAGGTGAAGCCGGACGAGGGAGACCTTCGGAGGAGGTTCAGGCGGCGCAAGGGGAGTCCTTAGAGACCTCCTTCTTCAAAGTCACCTTCGAAGGAGATCGGTCTCTCTTGGACTTCTTCTTGCGCCTACAGCCGAACTTCTCCCACTGGGAGGCAGACCACTCCCTGCACACATTTTCCTTGTCACACCGTTGATCTCGGCAAAGGGGGCAAAGGGCGTGAGGATCCGTATCCATAGAGGACATAAAAGTCCCGCACGGGCGATTAGGAAGTCCAGGGCAAGTACGCATTGTTATAGAGTCGAGGCTAACTTCACACACAAACTGTTTAAAGAGAAAGCAGAAAAAGATTAAAGGCTGTCAAGAGAGGGTGAAAGCAGAAACGTCTGATCATCACCCGAGCCAAAAGTGAATTGAGCTATTCACAGTGTGTGAGGGGGGGAGGGGTAGCTAGCTACCCCTTCCCTACCCCCCGCTAACTAGCGAGGGGTAGTTAACCCTCGTTAAAATTTAATGGCTAGTCATTTCAGCTCCGCCAAAATAATACCCCATGTAAATAGCGTGGTTTGTATTAGGTTACGGAACAAACACATATTAAACAATCTCACAAACCATTCAAGTACAGTCACACCCCCTTACTTCAACATCTCAGCTCTCACACCATCCATACCAGACGCTTTTCCTACTCTCGTTTTATCTAGTGCTCTCCTCACTTCATCTATTGTAAATTTATTGATACTATCATTATTCTTACTAGCTAGGCTACAACCCTATGTAGAAAAGGATGATGCTATAAGTCCAAAGGCTTCAACAGGGAAAACTAGCCCAGTGAGGAAAGGAAATAAGGAAATAGATAAAATACAAGAGAAGTGATGAACAATTAAAATAAGTTTTAAGAACAGTAACAATATTAAAATTAATCTTTCATATATAAACTACAAAAACTTAAAAAAAAAAAAAGAGAGAGAAATTAGATAGAATAGCATGTCGGAAAGTACCCTCAAGCAAGCGAACTCTTGTCTTGATTAGTAGGTAAGCAAAGAATATACAATCGAAAGAATGTTTCTAATTGTCTGCTTCAACCAAGTATCCCTGAACAACACAAGAAACTAGTTTTTTTTTTTTCAGCTGAAAATCTAAAATCACTTCAACTAGCCAATACAATTCTCCTTAAGAGTACAGCAGCTAAAAAATTAAACTCAGTAAAGTATTGCATATGGAAATATAAGTTATGATTATCCTACATGTTCATAATATTTATTTTATAATTTATTATTAGGTTTAATATAAGTATTTTTACCTTCCGAATTTACTCGGACAGCTCTGTAAGAGTTGAGCTCGACTCATTGGACAGGTTAATATCTTTCCTCTAATAACAATAGTCTTCTATACTTAAATCATTTCACTGAAAAATCAACCAATGATAAAAATTTGCATTGAAAACTTTAAATAAGATGAAAGAAGAAAAGATTTAAATAATTGTAATTAACATACCAATCTATTTAACGAAAATTAATTTTCACCTGTATTCCGGAAGTTTGGCTTGATGAGAAGGGCCTACGCGTATTTCTCCCTGAGTTGAAGCCAACCTCCTAGTCTCCGGGTTATACCTGAAGAAAAAATTATCATTGGTTTATACACGAATAAAAAATTTATGCAAACTATTGTTCAATCAATTCAAATTAAATATGGTCAATATCTAAAATTAAATATAAAACAAAATCTTTAAAAGGTAATTTGCATTTTTTCTTGCTATACAAACTTGCGTCCTTCAGGTAGGGAAAATGTTTTAAGCCTGAGCTGGGCGGCTGTTGAATCATTTTAACGAGCAGATGAGCGACAGGTTGGAGCAACGACGAGGAGCCCAGCCAGCTTCAACCGTTAAGTCTCTTCACTCATGGCCTTTCGGCTTAGGACTAAGAGAGGTGTGGTTGAGGAGGTTAGTATGAACCAAAGGACTCGGCTTTGTATAGCTACAAAAAATATCACTTACTTTAGAAATTTGTGGTCGTTTCCTAACAAGCCATCATTTTTCAAGTAGGGAGACTCGCTGCTTGGCGAGTTGGTAGTCCCCCTAGAAACAAACTGCTAGGTTCTTTTTGTTCCCTGGAAATGTTAATCTACCTTTCCCCCAAAGGGGGGCAAAGGAGGTGACTCTAGCAAGCTCCTCCATCCATCAAATAGAGGTTGATAGAACCCCGCATGTCCAAGAAGATGGGTACGGGGTCAAAGGAGGGATACATTCCACCGAAAGGGGATAGTAGTATAATACTGTATACCTGGCATATGACGACCAAAGGGTTGGGTATATTCCAAGACAGACACTGGCACTGGGGAGTCTAGGCTGTGCAGTAATTCAATTGGTGGTGTAGCTAGTAATTTTATCCTTCAGAAAACCATTATAAACATTGTAGAGGATATCTAATCAAAGATATATCAGTGATTTTAGACTTCAGGAAGTGTTGAAAATGTTATAGAGGCAGTCTGAGCAAAGATAGGGTTTAAAATGTCTTAACATATCTCCTGTGCTCTATTGACGTCCTTAATAAAGGCTGTTAATAGTGTCCTGGTAGGGACCAAACCTAAGGCCCTGGGACATCTTCATGCTCAGATCATTACCAGGTTGAGAGGAGTCATCACTTTTCACCCTCTACAGCAGCAAACGGAGAAAGGCCTCCAACCTCCGATGGAGTGTGGTGAACACTGGGGGGAACACACACACACCACCATAGGTTGAAAGGCCACCAACATAGGTACGAGGGATTCTTGCTCTGCTGCATAATCTCCTGGGATTGAGCCAGGGGTATAAAAGCTAGAACAGAAGGAAGAAGTAAAGCTCTCTTCACCCTTGCAGAGCATACTCCTGTCACAGCAAAGTAGGCAACGACCTACGCTCGGCACACAGAGATGACTGCGAACAATCCAGACCCTAGCAAGAGCATAGTGTAACAATGAAAAGCTGGCCTTCACTTCCAGAAAGAAAAGGAAAATGAGAGGTTTAATTAAAAGTGCATTGGTACATCTGTACTTGACAGGTAGGGAGGCAGGGCTCCTCGCTCTCACCTTCCGCTTAACTCCTAATTAAAGTGATTCAATGGCTGTTTAGCTTGCGCCAAAAACATATTCCCTAACTAAAAATGATGGTTTAGATTTTGCGTATGAACAAATACTTTCAATAAAAGCCAACTATTATCGAGTTTCATTACTCATTTCCCTTACTCCTACATCAATGCCGCCCAAATCTTACTGAGAAGAAATATACGCATCCTTGACATGAAAACCAAAATAGCTCATAAAAAACCATTCAGCAAATACGTAAGTACTTCTAGGAAATAAGTACAAATATGTTTAATTACAAGATATGAAAGCTTACCTCAAACCAAAAGTTTCCAGCTATCACTACTTTATCTGGTTGTTTAAACCATACCAATGACTCAAAATATTAATCTTTCATAGAAATATCCAAAGATCTATATAAACTGCATGTTACAGACTTTTGCAAAGGAATAGATAGATTCTTCTATGTGCTGTCCATAACTTTCAGGAGACTACGAATAACATTCTCCTGCGAAGTAGTTGGGTACATGCTCTAGACTTGATGAATTAGACCCGTTGGGAATTATACGGTATCAAATGAATACTGTATCTATTCTATACTTATTGATACAGTGAGGTAGGTTTCTATAGCTAGGTAATACAGAGAATAATTATAGAATATAAAATCAATGGATGCATGGTCACAGAGCAAAATTATCATCGGATTAATTTAATAAAGACTTCATAGTACCAGCCTAGATTTTCAGCTCTTCATTCAATTAAATACATACATCTAGACTCTCAAACACACACTTAGTACCAATACAATTATCAGAGTATAATTTGGCAATAAAAGACAAGTTTCAAAATTCTTTTAACACAAGAAGTGCTTGATTGTCATTTCACAACTTGGAGACCATCATAGGGCAAGATATACTAGGTAAGTTGGACTTTACTTTTGTATTTATCATTTATAGAGAGCAACGTAAGGAGGAGTATTACTGTGTAGCATGAAAGGGTGATAGGAAAGATGTGAGAAGAGGCAAAAGAACGTGCTAGAAATAAGAATGAATTGAGGGACATACCTTGGTAGATAGCTGAAAGGGTGTGTCCTTCAGAATCCTTTAACCTACTACCTAGCCATCACTATATAACTACAATACCTATAACAAAAATATCCCTATGTCACTATTCAATTAAGGAGTTTTCACTAAGGAAAATATTTTTTTGAGAGGTGCTGTGTGGTCTCTTAAGTACTTTCCAGTATAAAATAAATAAAAAAAAAAAAAAAAAAACATTGTTTCCCCTTCTCTAAGGCCAGTGTACAAACGGGCAGGGCACGGACTTACGTTTATATAGGGGAGACCTCACAAGTTCAGGCTCAGCAGCCGAAAGTCGTCTGCTACGAGCGACGTCATGCGCAATTAATTCAACAGTGAAGAAAACTTACCCAAGAATATAAAAAAAGGAATTATCTTCGGGGAGAAAGTCCCTAACGGCATGAATGTCCGAATAATGGTCGACCCTGCATAGACCTCGGAGAACCGAAACCGGGTATGTGTCGGTTGCGTCGGAAATGAAGAGCTCTCGACTCTTGATCACAGGGTCATCTGTTACCAATGATCTGTTATCTGGAAAAAGAATACAGGGATATTAATAGGCTACCAATTCTCTTGGAACTTTAAATTTCTATAGTTCTAGTAAAGTCTATGGATATACATAGCTGTCAATTATAATTGAATTGCTTGAATAATTTTCTAAATAAAAGGATATCACTTCTTATAGGTTTTCTACAGACAAGCAGAACATTTATAATCACCTTGATTAAGTAAAGATGAAAATTTTTAACAGACTTCAAAATTATCAAAATGACTTTTTGACTTCCGGGTATTAAAAAATATTAAAATGAAAAAAAAAAAAGGAAAATAAAGTATTAACTCATACCCACCAAGTACTGCTGTTGAAAATTGAACTTTGAAACAAATTTACAATTACTGTACGAGACCAGTATACCTAGCAGGGCAACATACCACGAATAATGTTTTTAAGACGACCATAATCACAATTTCTTATCATTGAGAGAGAGAGAGAGAGAGAGAGAGGAGAGAGAGAGAGAGAGAGAGGAGAGAGAGAGAGAGAGGAGAGAGAGAGAGAGAGAAAACCAAACAGCATATTGTACGTATAAAACTTTGTTAAAACGAGAGAGAGAGAGAGAGAGAGAGAGAGAGAGAGAGAGAGAGGAGAGAGAGAGAGAGAGAGAGAGAGAGAGAGAGAGAGAGAGAGAGAGAGAGAGAAACCAAACAGCATATTGTACGTATAAAACTGTTAAAACGAGAGAGAGAGAGAGAGAGAGAGAGAGAGAGAGAGAGAGAGAGAGAGAGAGAGAGAGAGAGAGAGAGAGAAAATATATATATAAATCTATTAAAAAAAGCCCAATTGAAAATACTACTTCAGGATGCCTTTATTCAGCATTTTCACTACTCTGCTCTGATTGAAGGAATCCCTGTTCCCTTAGACATGACATCTATACTCCTTGAGGAAAAGCCACAATTTATCACCCAATTCCACCAGTAGGCGAAAGAGGAACTCTTCTAAGACTTGTCCCAGTAGGCACTCAAATAATTCTTCTATCAAACACAGAGCAACCACATTTACACAAACAAACCATTCCTATCTAATGAATCAAGCCTGGTAGCTACTCAAGTTGTCACTGACATGGTCTTCCAGCGAGTCTTCCCATCTTGCGCAGTTGAGGACTTTTATCATCTATCACACATCAGTTGCCTCTGTTCCCTATACTTCATCTCCAGGCAATGCTCCACCAGGGAAGAGATGGCCATTATCTCTGGAGATAAAGATCTCTTTGAGATTCCCTCTCCTGTTGACCCACGAGAATTGAAGAATTTCAACAGGTTTGATTTAATGCTTCCTCTATTCACTCGAGTAGAAGTCGAGGGATAAAATCAAAACCACAGCAATGGGAGCAGCCATTTCTGTACATCATTCACGTGTTCTAATCACCTTCTGGTTTAGGAATTCTAAAGCTGGTTTCTTGTATCCCTGAAGGCTTCAAGCACATGGAAACTAGTTATAACCTCAGTAAGGTAAAGTATCTAACCTCCTTAAATATTGAAATAGCAGGAGTGTGAGGAGGTCAATTCAGAAATGTTAAAGATGTGTATATCAAAACAAATCACTGCTACAGTTTTACATACTTGGGAAGGCTTATACTCACTGTTTTTGGTGTTACAATCCTGGGTAAGACGACAGTTCACAACTGCAGGAACTACAGAAGGGTAACACTCACCGCTTTCAGTATTGCGATCCTGGACAAGACGCTGGCACACAGTTTCAGCTACTTCAGAAGGGTAATACTCACTGTTTTCAGTATTGCGATCCTGCACAAGACGCTGGTACACAGTTTCAGGTACTTCAGAAGGTCGATAAAACCATTTGATGTTGACCATAAGTGTGTCCCTTTTACTCTGCATGGAGAAAATTGATATGGAAATGAGTAAAAGACAATACCGTACTAGAATGAAGAATCGACATAACCCTCCTCGCACATGAACACCATTCATTCAACAAAACTACTAACTTAATGCAAATGCTGTCCATACAGTATTCCCGTTGAGGAACCTACATAACTGTTCTTGGATACAGCATACACATGATTACAAAAACTGTCAATATATTTAACAATTGTTCTCATGTAAATACAAACTAATGTTAAATGTAATACCAGTCTTAGGTCATTTACCCTACGAAATTCTTGAATTGAGCAGATGAAAAATGGTTGGTCAGCCCGCTGACTTTCAATGTATACAGAATCTGTGGAGTAAAAAAAAAATAATATAAGAGACAATACTGATAAAAGTTAACAATAAAATTGACTAAACCTATTAATAACAGGTATGCATCACGCATTATTCTTATGACATTGTAAGCAACAGATTATGTTCTTTGCAAGCAAACCCTTCTGTACCTAGTTACATTACTTTTGTTTTACTATTTAAAGGTTCTTTTCAGACTTTTTCTAGTCGTCCAACTTCAAGCCATTATGGTAACTATTCTTGACTCCTTGAAGAAGTATTCTTTTGTGTATGCTCTATAATCAGCAAGAAAGGATACACTGTTCCGATTGAGATACATCGTAATAACAAAAACTTATGAAACTGAAGCATTTAACCCTTTTACCCCCGGGGTATCTGGAAATTTCCAACCCTTAATCCCCAGGGGGTTATTTTTTTCCCAGCACATTTTGCAGTATATTTTTTTTAAATTGCTCTAACAACCTTAATTTTTGTCATAGAGAGATCAGGTTGGTCTCATTCTCTTGGAAAATGCCTGAATTTTCTCAAAAAATTATCAAAAATTATGAAAAACAAATTTTTATAGCATTTTTTTTGCAAGGACGTACCGGTACGTCCATGGGGGTAAAGGGATGGGTTTTGTGAAACGTACCAGTACAGTACGTCCTTTGGGGGTAAAAGGGTTAACAATATTGATGATGAATTTGTGCTTTCACAATATACTGTAATTGTCATCAATACCAAGTTCCAAGAACTAATTAAATTTCAACACAAATCAAATTTCAATGTGTGTATATAAAAACTCAATACACGTATTCAAAATGAACTTCAATACATGTATAAGAAAACTTCAGTACGTATAGAGAAAATATACTTTAATACATGTATAGAAAGTAAAGTCAATACAAGAATAGAAAATAAACTTCAATACATGTATACAAAAATTCAATACATGCAGCTAAATAAACTTCAATACATGTATAACGTGATAAGTCTTCAAGTATTCAAACTGATAAACTCAAGCCCTTGATGTTGGAAAATTCAGTGACACAAGATCTTTCATATATATTTTTATTTTTTGAAAAGAAAGAGTGACAGGCAAAACAATATAAATCTGTCTCAGGCCCATAAGAGAAAGGGAAAGAGAGATAATGAAATCTGAAATATACAGAATAAGTAATAAAAATTTTCCCTATATAAGAACGTAGAGAGTAGAGGTCCCCTTTTTGTTTTTATTTCTTTGTTGATGTCGGCTACCCCCAAAATTGGGGGAAGTGCCATGGTATATGTATGTATGTATATAAGAACAAACTGCTTTTAAACAGCAGACTGAAGAGCTTTAAAGATAACCGCAATTTTTTTCCCAATTTTCCAAAATAACTGGAATACAAGAGAAAACACACCTTGTGGTACCTCAAAATTATGACCTATACATGTACCCCAAGAGAAATATTTCACCAAACTTTCAACTGGGCTCCACAAGGCACTAGAAGAGTTGGAAGACCCAGGCCTATATGGCTGAGGACTATGAAGCCTGAAGTAGATGATGAATATTGAAGTATGGATTTAAAAGCTCAAGATAGAGATGACTGGCGAAATCTAACCAAGGCCCTTTGCATCAATAGGCTTAGGAGGAGATGATGATGACGATGATGACGATGATGACGAAAGGGGAAACTTCTGGGACCAGCAAGAAATCTCCTTGATGTTTTTAGTGCTCAGCCCAAAGAGTGTCAGGAGTGCCAATGCTCAATCCAAAGAGCATGACATTTGGTTTTGGCTGACGCATCCTCCGAGAGAGAGAAATTGTAAGAGCCAGTTGTCCCACCTCTCCTTGAGACTTGTGCCGAATGCCTTACCTTAGACGGGATGTACACCAAGTACCGTGACGGAGCTGGGAGTGTCACACTACTATTAAGCACCCACCTCAGAACCCAAGGAAAAGAATCTACTTGCTAGTGGGAAAAGTAGTCAGACACCTTCTGACCAACCCTTCAGCCCCAGGCTTGACAGGGCTATCTAGGCTTGGGAATTCTTCTTTGTGATGGAAGACGTATGTACTGACCACAGTCTTATTTGTGAGGCAGAATAGAGTTGACATTTCCTATTTGCTCCTAATGAGATAGCTTCACACTCACAGGGCATCAATAACCTTCAATTCTCAGGATGCCTGAAAATTCTAAATCAATCAATCAAAATCACACGCAAGGTGGTGTCGAGTCCTCAAATAGCACAAGAGTACTTTGAAGCAACACCAGGTGTCTTTCTATCACCTTACAGTAGGACAGAATCAAATACGTAGGTTCCTGCTTGTACAGGTAGGTTACAAACAATTAAGCCAACTGGCAAGACCAGCTAAAAAATGTGGTGGCCCTTCAGATGCAACAGTTGAAAGCAGCTTAACACAAGTGGCTATTCTGTGAGACAAAGGTGTGCAGGGGTTACCCCTCGCGACACCCGTCATAACCAAGTACCTCGCTAACAATTTAATGGCTGTTCCATCGACTCTGAAGCCATATCCCTATTCTAAAGGACGGAAGGTTCATAAACGCAAAGGAACAAAATGCCCTTTATCTCAATGACCACGTCCAACAATAGGACCTCTTATCAAAGATTGAGAATAAAATAAAACAATAAGCTATAGAAAACATCATTTTAACATCGTATAATATTCAAACAATTTAAGACAGACACTAATAAGAATTCTGTTCAGTACACTATACAGGTCGAGCCCAGAAAAGAATGTTTCACAACTTTAAGAATTGCTCATTATACATACAACAATGGCTAAAAAAAATTCACGCAATAACTTGCCTCCTGGTCTATAAAGTGTAGTATCATCTGTACAAAGATAGGACGTGTATTCTCCGTTTGGAGCTCGAAACGCTTGACCTCTTACTGGTTTGCTTCTTGCCCACAACAGCAGTCATAACCTGGAAACATAAACACTTCTAAGCAAAGATAATACTAATATCAATATCTAGCAATATTTACCCATAACTTTAATGCAAAACATTGATACAGTGATGTTAATGACACTGAATCAGAATATTATTCTAATATAGAAATTGTATCTCCTTGAATTAATTTGGCCATAAAATGATAGTCCTTAATTAAATTAGGCCATAAAATGATATTTTCTTGAATAAATTAGGCTATAAAAATGGTATTTCCTTGAATTAATTTAGCCATAAAATGATAATCCTTGATTAAATTAGGCCATAAAATGATAGTCCTTGATTAAATTAGGCCATAAAATGATAGTCCTTAATTAAATTAGGCCATAAAATGATAGTCCTTGATTAAATTAGCCCATAAAATGATAGTCCTTGATTAAATTAGGCCATAAAATTATAGTCCTTGATTAAATTAGCCCATAAATGATAGTCCTTGCTTAAATTAGGCCATAAAATGATAGTCCTTGATTAAATTAGGCCATAAAATGATAGTCCTTGATTAAATTAGGCCATAAAATGATAGTCCTTGATTAAATTAGGCCATAAAATGATAGTCCTTGATTAAATTAGGCCATAAAATGATAGTCCTTGATTAAATTAGGCCATAAAATGATAGTCCTTGATTAAATTAGGCCATAAAATGATATTTACTTGAATAAATTAGGCTATAAAAATGGTATTTCCTTGAATTAATTTAGCCATAAAATGATAATCCTTGATTAAATTAGGCCATAAAATGTTATTTTCTTGAATAAATGAGGCCATGAAATGGAAATTCCTTGAATAAAATAGACCATAAAATGGTATTTCCTTGAAAATATTCAATTGCATACGGTAGAAAAAAAATGGTACAGCTTGAAAATATTCAGTTACATAATAAAACAGTAACGTTAATAAAATACTTAGTGCTATGTTATGCTTTAGGGTTCTAAGACCTGATGAAAAGATGTGAACTACAAATAGCTATTCACGATTATTACAAAATCATACACTGGTACTGTATGCAGTATCAGCTAACTGAACTGCTAAATGCAATATAAAAATCTTAGTAGCATGGAACAACAGAAAAGTACAGTAAAGGTGCTCCAAACATCATTACTGTATGAATAAAACTTTGTTAAAACGAGGGAGAGAGAGAGAGAGAGAGAGAGAGAGAGAGAGAGAGAGAGAGAGAGAGAGAGAGAGAAACCAAACATCATACTGTACATATAAAACTAAATTAAAACGAAAGAGAGAGAGAGAGAGAGAGAGAGAGAGAGAGAGAGAGAGAGAGAGAGAGAGAGAGAGAGAGAGAGAGAGAGAGAGAGAGAGAGAGAGAGAGAGAGCCAAACATCATACTGTACGTATAAAACTTTGTTAAAACGAGAGAGAGAGAGAGAGAGAGAGAGAGAGAGAGAGAGAGAGAGAGAGAGAGAGAGAGAGAGAGAGAGAGAGAGAGAGAGAGAACCAAACATCATACTGTACATATAAAACTAAATTAAAACGAGAGAGAGAGAGAGAGAGAGAGAGAGAGAGAGATGAGAGAGAGAGAGAGAGAGAGAGAGAGAGCCAAACATCATACTGTACGTATAAAACTTTGTTAAAACGAGAGAGAGAGAGAGAGAGAGAGAGAGAGAGAGAGAGAGAGAGAGAGAGAGAGAGCCAAACTTCATACTGTACGTATAAAACTTTGTTAAAACGAGAGAGAGAGAGAGAGAGAGAGAGAGAGAGAGAGAGAGAGAGAGAGAGAGACCAAACATCATACTGTACATATAAATCTAAAATAAAACGAGAGAGAGAGAGAGAGAGAGAGAGAGAGAGAGAGAGAGAGGAGAGAGAGAGAGAGAGAGAGAGAGAGAGAGAGCGCACAACCAAACATCATACTGTACATATAAAACATTGTCTGCTAAAACTAGTGGTCAGCTAACAAAAGGTAAAGTTTTTATATTTTTAAGGTTAGCCAGCCTACTAGTAAAAATTTATATATAATGTATGTTTTTTAAACTATACAGTACTATATTTCAAACACTTAATCCCCAGTTTTCCCGTGAAAGATTAGCCACATATGAAATATTTCTTATCAGTTTTTCTAGTAAGTTAGGATATATAAGCGATAACCTTGAAATTACAAAACTACTGAGATTATACTCTTAAGATCTCAGCAAAGACTGTTTAATCAACCCTTTTACCCCCAAGCTATTTGGAACTTTCCAACCCTTAACCCCCAGGCGTCTTTTTTTTTCAAGCACATTTTGCGATATATTCTTTTCAAATTGCTCTAACAGCCTTAATTTTCATCATATAGAGGTCAGGTTGGTCTCATTCTTTTGGAAAATGCCTGAAGTTTCTCAAAAAGTTATCAAAAATATGCAAAAAAAATGTGATTAGCCGTTTTTTGCAAGTACGTACCGGTACGTCCATGGGGGTAAAGGGAAGAGTTTTGTGAAACGTACTAGTACGTCCATTTGGGGTAAAAGGGTTAACAGGTAATTTTCTTACTAGCAATGCTGTAAACAGGACTCGCTTGATAACCCTCCGAGGACTATTCATATACTTATAAAGATTATCTATTCAGCTTTCTAGTGGCATTTTCCGTTTCTTTTTATATTTATTGAATTGCTAAACATCAAAACAAGTACAGAAGGTCCTCAGCTTACAAACTTAACCCTTTCGCCCCCAAAGGACGTACAGGTACGTTCTTGCAAAACACTGTTATTTACATGTTTTTTGATAACTTTATGCGAAACTTCAGGCATTTTCCAAAAGAATGAGACCAACCTGACCTCTCTACGACAAAAACTAAGGCTGTTAGAGCAACTTTAAAAAAATATATAGCAAAATGTGCTCAAAATTTAACCTTACCTTGGGGGAAAATGGTTAATTGGTCCGATAAGCTTATTGCAAGTCAAATTGTTTGAGAGTTAACTTTTTTATTTTGGCCTAAGGTAGACCTAACCTAAATCCCATGTCTATAATTTCCAGCTACAAAAGTTAACAAATAGTCGGGTTTCCTATGAAATAAATATCAGGTTATTACAAATGTTGTTTTGCTTACTGTGTTAACCCTTTTATCCCCAATGGACGTACTGGTACGTTTCACAACCCCCATGGACGTACTGGTACGTCCTTGCAAAAAAAAATGGAGTTTTTATGATAAAACAAAGTTTTGTGAATACTTACCTGGCAGTTATATATACATAGCTAATTATCTCTATTTCGGCAGAATTTTTCTAAAACTAGGCAACCGCCTTGTGGTGGTTGGGTGGTAACACCCGTTAAAGGGTGGTAGGAGGAATCATTCCCGTTTTCTGTTCTTCAGTTCATCTATGCCCGACCTGTCTCCTGAGGGGAGGTGGGTGGGCCTTCGAATGTATATATAACTGCCAGGTAAGTATTCACAAAACTTTGTTTTATCATAAAAACTCCATTTTTATGAATAGAACTTACCTGGCAGTTATACATACATAGCTGATTAACACACTTGGAGGAGGGTGATAGACAGTAACATCGTTGGGGAAAAAACCAAAAAAGTTGTAGGATAAATAAACACCTTGATTCCTTACCTGCTAAGGTAGCTGACTTCAAAGGTTCCTGCCTCTTGAGTCGCTTTCCCTTAGGAGTGTCAGCCAGGATGTGACCTGCAGTGCTGAAAAACACTCAATCGAGTCTGTCAACGGGGTGAGACCAACAATCTGACTAGACTTCAGGACTACCTATTGCCCAAAATAAAAAAAAAAAAACCGCAACTTTACCAAACCCACCACCTAACATTTGCAAAGTAGATAAAAATAATCTAACTAGACTGAGGTGACTGTACACAAGTCGAAGCCCTCAGACAACCAATAAAAAATACACCAACCTATGTACAAGTAAACAAAACTAAGGTTGAGGGGAGGTAGTAACTCCTTTGCCTAATACAGAAGCCGTAGCTACGTATGGTCCCAAGGTATAACATTTCTCATAATCCACCCTCACCTCTCTGAGGTAATGAGAGGCGAACACAGAGTTGCTCCTCCAGAATGTCGCATCCATAATTTGACGGAGCGACATGTTCTTGCGGTAAGCAAGCGAGGTCGCAATGGCCCTCACTTCGTGGGCTTGCACTTTTAAAAGTCCGAAGTGTTCCTCCTCACACAAGAGATGCGCTTCTCTTATCACTTCCCTCAGGAAAAAGGATAAAGCGTTCTTGGAAAGGGGCTTTTGAGGATCTTTCACAGAACACCACAGGGAGCTAGAAGAGCCTCTCACACTTTTTGTGCGAGACAAGTAGGTCTTGAGGGCTCGTACTGGACAGAGCAGCCTCTCTTGCTCTTGACCCACTAGGTTGGTCAAGTTAGGAACCTCAAAGGTCCTCGGCCAGGGCTTAGAAGGGTTCTCGTTCTTAGCGAGAAAGTCTAATCTCAAGGCACAAACTGCCCCATTCAGATTGAAGCCTACCTGTTTTTCAATTGCATGGACTTCACTAACTCTTTTAGCTGTTGCTAAGGCCAAAAGAAAGAGGGTCTTCTTGGTAACCTCCCTAAGGGGAGCCTGTGAGATGGGCTCAAATCTCTTGGTGCACAGAAATTTAAGAACTACATCAAGGTTCCAAGAAGGGGGCTTTAACTGGGTCTGCTTGGTCGTCTCAAAAGACTTCAAGAGGTCATGTAAGTCCTTGTCGCGAGACAAGTCCAAGCCTCTATGCCGACAGACGGAAGAGAGCATACTTTTGTACCCTTTGATAGTGGACACAGCTAGCTTAGCGTCCTGTCTGAGGTACAACAAGAAATCCGCAATCTGGCTCACAGAGGTAGTGGATGAGGAAATCTTGTGCTTCCTACACCAAGCCCTAAAAGTCTCCCACTTGGACTGGTAGACCCTCTGCGAAGAGACCCTCCTCGCTCTGGCGATAGCTTTCGCAGCTTGCGCTGAAAAGCCTCTCGATCTGACGAGCTTCTCGATAGTCTGAAGGCAGTCAGATTGAGAGCGAGGGGGTTTTGATGATATCTCTCGAAGTGGGGTTGTCTGAGCAGATTTGGACTTGCAGGGAGGCTTCTTGGAAAGTCCATCAACAAGTCCACCACCTCCGTGAACCATTCCCTCATCGGCCAGAACGGAGCTATCAGGATCATCCGTCCCGAATCGAGGAGGGCGAATTTCCTGACTACCAGATTGATGATCTTGAACGGGGGAAAAGCATAAGTGTCCATCCCCGTCCAATCCATCAAAAAGGCGTCTACTGCTATTGCCTCTCTGTCCGGAACTAGGGAGCAATAGATGGGGATCCTCTTGGATAAATTGGAGGCGAAAAGATCGATGAGGGGTCTCCCCCACAGCCTCCAGAGACTCTGACAGACCTGTTGGTTGAGGGTCCATTCTGTGGGAAGGACCTGCCCTTTCCTGCTGAGCATGTCCGCCCTCACATTCTTCTGTCCCTGAACAAACCTCGTCAGCAGGCTTATCCTGTTCTCCTTCGCCCAAAGAAGGAGCTCTCTTGCTGTCTCGAAGAGAGACAGAGAGTGAGTCCCTCCTTGCTTCCTGATGTAAGCAAGAGCTGTGGTGTTGTCTGAGTTGACCTCCACAATCTTCCCAGACACCAAGTCCTTGAAGGCCTTTAGCCCCAGAAAAAATGGCCATCAGCTCCTTGTTGTTGATGTGCCATCCCAGCTGAATTCCTTCCCAATAGCCTGAGACCTCCTTGCTTCCTAGTGTTGCCCCCCAGCCTGACTCTGATGCGTCTGAAAACAACACTAGGTCTGGGTTCTTCTTGTGTAAGGAGATCCCTTCCCCTAACAAGGTTGGGTCCAGCCACCACTTCAGAAGAGTCTTGACTTCTATTGGAATGGGGAAGGAAAAGGAGTCTTCCTGCATCTTTCTGTTCCATGTCTTCGAAAGAAAGTGCTGAAGAGGCCTTAGGTGGAGTCTCCCCAGAGAGACAAACAGTTCGAGGGAGGACAGAGTCCCCAGCAAACTCATCCACTCCTTCGCTGTGCATCTCTTCTTGTCCAGGAAAGTTCTGACTTTTACGAGACACTTGGCCTGTCTTTCCTGAGAGGGAGAAGCCCGAAAAAGAACTGAATTCAGAACTATCCCCAAATAGAGAATAGTCTGATTCGGTCTGATCTGAGACTTCTCCCTGTTGATGACCAGGCCTAGATCCTGAGCCATCATAAAAGTCTTCCGTAAATCCTCCAGACATTTCTCCCTCGATCGTGAACGAATCAGCCAATCGTCCAGATAGAAGGATATCCTTATCCCTTCCTGATGCAGCCAACCTGACACATTCGCCATTACCCTGGTGAAGACTTGAGGAGCCGTGCTGAGACCGAAGCAAAGAGCTCTGAATTGGAAGCACTTGCCCTCCATTACAAACCTCAGGTACTTCCTCGAAGTCGGATGGATGGGGACATGGAAAAATGCGTCCTGCAAGTCGAGGGACACCATCCAGTCCCCTGGACGTACTGACGCCAGCACCGACTGAGTCGTCTCCATGGAGAACTTTGTCTTCTCCACAAATACGTTGAGCGCGCTGACATCCAGGACGGGTCTCCATCCGCCCGAGTTCTTGGGGACCAGAAACAGGCGATTGTAAAAGCCTGGGGAGACTAGATCCCGAACCGGTTCTATCGCCCCCTTGTCTAGCATTTGGTTGACAAGGTCTACTAGAGCCTTCTGTTTCCCAGGATCTGAGTACCGGGCTACTAAGGCCAGCGGAGCATCTGCGAGAGGAGGTTTTTTCAGAAAGGGGATCTTGTATCCTTCCTTGATGACTGAGAGGGACCAGGTGTCCGCCCCTCTCCTCTTCCAGGACTGCCAAAAACCTGACAGTCTTGCGCCTACCGTCTGGAGGAGACGAACTTCATTTCCTGGAGCGAGGTCTGAAAGAACCCCTGGTAGATCTTGGTCCTGAATCTTGCCTTCTCCCTCTAAAATCTGATCTTGAAGTAGTCCTGCCCCGAAAGGGCTGCTGGAATCTCCTTTCCTCCCGTTTCAAAGAAGAAGGAGGGGCTGCAAAGGGCTTACGAGCAGAACGAGATAAAAGGTCTTGGGTGGCTTTTTGGGCCAGAGAACGCGTAATGTCATTAACCAGAGACTCGGGAAAAAGATGTTGAGAGAGGGGGGCGTAAAGAAGCTCAGACTTTTGAGCATTGGTAACAGACCTAGAAGCAAAAGAGCAAAGCAGAGCTCTCTTCTTTAGGACCCCAGCTGAGAACAGAGCAGCCAACTCATTCGCCCCATCTCTGAGGGCCTTATCCATACAGGACATAATGCTCGTAAGGTCCCTAGATCCATCCATCTGTTCAGTTTTCCTTGCGAGAGTCCCAAGCGACCAGTCTAGGAAACTAAAAACCTCAAAGGCTCTAAAAATACCTTTGACGAGATGATCCAGCTCCGACATTGACCACATGACCTTGGCTGAGTTGAGAGCATGCCTTCTAGCAGAGTCCACTAAACCAGAGAAGTCACCCTTGGAGGAGGAAGGCACTCCCAGACCCAAAGGTTCTCCAGTTGCATACCACATACCCGCTCTTGAAGCAAGACGAGCTGGTGGAAACGAGAAGGAAGTCTTAACTGTTTGTCTCCGCTCCATCATCCAGTCATCAATCTTCGTGAGAGCCTTCTTTGCGGAGATAGACAGCTTCATCTTGATGAAGGCCGACTGTTTCTTGGCCTTCTTTCTGTTAAATTGGGACTGAGGAGATTGAGGGGCAGCAGGTTGGAATTCCTCTCCAAAAAGTTCAAGAGGGGAGCGAGAGAGAACTTTGTAATCTCCCACAGCATCGGCAGGATTATCATCGTCATCAGAAACATCCTCGAGGGCCTGATCCACATCTGCAATATCCTTCGAAAGAGAAGAATCCTTAGAACCCGACAAGGGCAAATCAAAGGCATCATCCTGCAAAAGACGGGTTGCATCCTGGAGTCCCGCGCTAGAAGAATCCTTGGAACGAGAGGCAGTATCGTCCCGAAGAGGCAGGGTGGTATCGCCCTGGGACCGAGAACGAGAGGCAGAGTCGTTCTGTCGTCGAGAGCGAGAGGCGGTATCGTCATGGCGGCGAGAATGAGAGGCGGTATCGTCGTGGCGGCGAGAATGAGAGGCGGTATCGTCGTGGCGTCGTGAACGAGAGGCGGTATCGTCGTGGCGTCGAGAACTAGGGTCGGTATCGTCGTGGCGTCGTGAACGAGAGGAGGTATCGTCGTGGCGAAGCGAACGAGAGGAGGTATCGTCGTGGCGAAGCGAACGAGAGGAGGTATCGTCGTGTCGAAGCGAACGGGAGGCGGTATCGTCTTGGTATCGAGAACGAGAAGCAGCTTTGTTCGATAAGGTATCGTCCCGGTATCGAGAACGAGAAAACGTATCGCCCTGATATCGCGAAGAAGTATCGCCTGGCGCAAGCACACATTCCTCATCCTGGAGTAGAGAGGGAGAAGTTCTCTTTAAAGAAGAACTCCGTTCTCTCTTAGAAGCAGACTTCTTAATCGGCAACGAGTCGTCTTTACGTCTGTCAGACTGGGCGTGAGGGCGGCTAAAGGCTTGTACTAAAGTCAAAAGTTGTTCCTGCATGACAGACATAAAGGATTTAGCAACATCAGCTGGGTCTTGCGGATCCGAAGGGGGGGGCTGACGAATAACACTCGTATCTTCGGCAGCAGGCTTCGTCCTTTTCACAGGCACGGAGTCGAAATCATCCTCCGACGGACAAGGTTCATAACTGCTAGAACCGGGAGAGAAAGAACGAGACCGTTCGTCGCGGTTCCATCTCCTCTTAGTAGGTCTTGAAGCTTCATACTTCCATTTACGTCTGGACGAATTCGGAGAAGAAAACAACACATCCGACTCGTCTTTCCCGTGACGGTCAAGAGCAGCCTGGGAATAGACAACAGGACTGTCTGAGGCGACGGCTGACCGAGGGTACGTACCTCTCACCCCCTTTCGGTCATCGACGTACCTTCTCCCTTGGTCCTGGGAGCTTGGTAGAGGTCTAGGCCTAGGGGTATGACAGATTCGGTCGGTCGCCACCTCCACTGCACTAACACAAGCACTTTCACTTTCCTTACCTTTAAAGGCCTCCAGCTGTTCTTTAATGGCCTTCAACTCGGCCGCCAGGCTAGCGTACCGAGGGTCATCCGTAGATACGGAACCTGTAGGAGGTGCAGGAGTTACTACCTCAAGGGAAGGATCAACTTCCAAAGAGGAATCAATAATAGGATCAATAGATAAATCTACGCTAAGTTCGTCTTCCTTACCACTAACAGACTTAGACTTAGACCTAGAAGCTCTCCTAACTCTATCGAGCTCTAGCTTACGCACATAGCGCTTCATAATTAACCAATCTTTCTCATCCAAAACCTTACATTCCCCGCACCTATTATCAAGGGCACAAACAAAACCCCTACAAAGAGAACAAACAGTGTGAGGATCAACCGCCATTTTGGGTAGTCTCACCTTACATTCCTCATTCGCACAGATACGGTAATGACTCTTTTCACTCATAATGAAAAACAGCAAAAAAAAAAAGCTAAGAGAAAACAAAATACAACGATCGCCAAAACCCCAAATCAGAGTACTTCACCAAAAAAGCAGACTGGTACACCGAGCAGGGAAAGCGAAGAAAAACTCTTAATGACGGACCAACGTGTTATCGATCCGGCCGGCAGAGATGAACTGAAGAACAGAAAACGGGAATGATTCCTCCTACCACCCTTTAACGGGTGTTACCACCCAACCATCACAAGGCGGTTGCCTAGTTTTAGAAAAATTCTGCCGAAATAGAGATAATTAGCTATGTATATATAACTGCCAGGTAAGTTCTATTCATAAAACTGCTATTTAAATTTCTTTTGGCACATTTTCGATAACTTTATGAGAAACTTCAGGCATTTTCCAAAAGAATGAGACCAACCTGACCTCTCTATGACAAAAATTAAGGCTATTAGAGCAATTTAAAAAATATATATTGCAAAATGTGCTTGAAAAAAAAAAAAGACGCCTGGGGGTTAAGGGTTGGAAAGTTCCAAATAGCCTCGGGGTAGAAGGGTTAACCCTTTTACCCACAAAGGACGTACTGGTACGTTTCACAAAAGCCATCCCTTTACCCCATGGATGTACCGGTACGTCCTTGCAAAAAAATGCTATAAAAATTTTTTTTTTATATTTTTGATAATTTTTTTTAGAAACTTCAGGCATTTTCCAAGAGAATGGGACCAACCTGACCTCTCTATGACGAAAATTAAGGCTATTAGAGCAATTTGAAAAATCAAAAATTTCAAGTAATTTTTATTTTTCCTAACATACTTACCGAGAACTACTTCCTTAGGAGTTACCTGTAATCTCCTCTCAACCGACCAGAGTTTTGTGTAGTATACCCTACGTCCGTTTTCTATGGAGGACTAACCCAGGAGTAAGGAGAACGTGCCCTGAGGGTAGACCTGAGTTAGGTCGGCGTTAGCTTGGGTCCCGCTAGTCAGTAAGTTCCTCGGATGGTGCAAAAAGTCCCTGCAAGGGCAGAAAGGCACTCGGGGAAGGTAGGGAGGGCCATTACCCGAAAGTAGTTCTCGGTAAGTATGTTAGGAAAAATAAAAATTACTTAAAATTTTTTATTTGTTCCAACACAGATACTTACCTCGAACTACTTTCTTAGGAGACTTACACTTTGGGAGGTGGGAGTGTCTTCCTGACCTTCAGAGCCAGCTAAGCGGACGACAAGTAACCTAGATATGAACTAGGCTCTATAAAATAAAAACTGGGAAAGGAACGGTAGGGCAAACTACACAAAGAGCTCACGTTAGTGTCTAAGTACTCACCCTTTAAAACATTTTCTGATGCTGAGTCCAGTGACAAAGTTGCAGAGACGTGTTCTTCATCGGTTACATATGTGTGGTTATCTCCGGTAGGGATAGGAAAACGGGGATTAGGGTGAAAAGGAACGAACCTGTGTCTCCTGGTTTTGCTATCCACGATTGCACCTGGGGCTTCACCGTTAAATCGCTTGGAGCGCGGAGATGACTGTCCCAATGGAAAACCCGTCCAAAGACCTCCTTGAGTAATCCTTGAGATAATGGGCAGTAAAGGTCGACTGGTTCGACCAGGTGCCCGCCCGAAGGATCTGGCCCATTGCCATGTTCTTCTCAAAGGCTAAGGAAGTGCTTAGTCCTCTAATGTCATGGGGCCTAGGAGTTCCTGGCAGGGCCAGTCCCTCCTCCTTATTGGACCTGGCAATAACTTGTCTCAACCAAAAGGATATGGTACTCTTCGATACCTGTTTCTTCGTAACACCCGTGGAGACGAAAAGACTCGATGTGCAGTCCTCTCAAGGTACTTCCTAACGGCACGGACAGGGCACAACCTCAAATCCTCTGGATTCCCAGTCTTAGGAATGGCTGGCAGTGAGAACCCCTCGAACTTAGGATCCCAGACTGCTGGATTCTGGGTTTTTGCCACGAAAGAAGGGACGAACTTGAGGGAGATTTCTCTCCACCCCTTCGAATGAGAGACGTCGTAAGACAGCCCATGGATCTCTCCTACTCTTTTCGCAGAGGCCAAGGCCAACAAATAGACCGTCTTGAGAGTGAGATCCCTGTCTACAATATCTTTCATCGGTTCGAACGGGGGGCTACTTAACATCTTCAGAACCCTAGCCCAAGTCCCACTGAGGCACCCTAACAGTTTGAGGAGGGCAGGTCTGTTCAAAGCTCCTGATAAGCATAGAGATGTGTCTAGAGGAGCCGAGGTCGATGCCCTTCAGAAGGAAGATTTGACCCAAGGCTGCCCGTACTCGTTTTATAGCTGGGATTGACATCCCTGCCTTGTCTCTGAGATATACTAAAAAGTCTGCGATATCTGGGACTGAGGCTTTGAGGGGCTTGATGTTCTTTGAAGCACACCACTTCGTAAAAGAGGCCCATTTCGCTTGGTAGACCGCTGCCGACGACCTTCTCAGATAAAGCGACATCTTCTTACCAGTTCCTGACGAATATCCTTCCTTCCTCAGGAGTCGCTCGATAGTCTCCAGGCATGAAGGCGTAGAGACTGTGGGTTGTCGTGGAACCTGAGAAAGTGTGGTTGTTGTAGAAGATCTGGCCTGTCGGGGAGTGGCCATGGAGGAAGGCATGCCAGGTCTTTTAGATCCGCGAACCACTCTCTCTCCGGCCACCAGGCCGCTACCAAAGTCATCCTTAAGTTTCGGGCAGCCCTTACTCTGTTGAGCACTTGCCTGATCAACGTGAAGGGGGGAAAAGTGTACACGTCTAGGTTGTCCCATTTGTGCTGAAAGGCATCCACCAAGGCTGCCTTTGGGTCTGGGACAGGAGAACAAAACACGGGGAGTTGTGCGTTCAGCCTGGTTGCAAAGAGGTCCATCACTGGGGAACCCCACCGTTGAATGATGAGCCTGGCTACTTCTGGGAGGAGGGACCACTCTGTTCTCACTATCTGACCCATCCTGCTGAGACCGTCGGCTAGGATGTTCTTTTTCCCGGGGATGAACCTTGCCAATAACACTATCTGGTTCGCCTCCGCCCAATCCAGGATCTCTAGGGCGAGATCGCACAACTCCCGTGACTTGAGGCCTCCTTGCTTCTTTATGTACGCGACTACTGTGGCGTTGTCGCACATCAACGCCACAGTGTTTCCCCTTAGTAGTTCGATGAACTGCAGACAAGCCTTTTGGACTGCCTTCAACTCTAGGACATTGATGTGTAGGCCTTTCTCCACGTCCGTCCAGGTTCCTCTCGCCGTCTCGTTGAGGAGATGTGCTCCCCATCCCTCGTTGGAGGCGTCTGTGAAAAGGAGCATCTCGCGAGGCTCTGTCGCGAAGGGCATCCCCTTGAGCGTATTCGACTGGCACTGCCACCACTTCAGGGAGGGTCTTGTGTTTGGCAGAACTGGGATTAATTTTTGGGGAGAGTCCAGTTGGTTTCAGGAGCCCTTCAGGTTCCATTGGATGCTCCTGAGCCTGAGTCTCCCCTGGGGAACCAGTTTCTCCAATGACACCAGATGACCTATTAGCCTTTGCCAGTCCTTGGCTCTCCTGGGTTGTCCCGAAAGGAAAGGCAGAAGGATCTTTATTAGATTGCTTACCCATTCCTCTGACGGAAAGGCCTTCACTAGTCGGGAATCCAGCGCCATCCCCAAGTAGGTCATCCTGGTGGAGGGAGACAGGTTCGATTTTTCTGGGTTGATCATGATACCCAGATCCTTGCAAAATTGAGAAGCTTTACACCTTGCTCCTTCAAAACGTCCTCTGAGGAGGAAAGGAGCAACCAGTCGTCCAGGTACCGGATGAGGCGAATACCCCGCTTGTGAGCCCACACCGAGACCGTCGTGAAGACTCTCGTGAATACCTGGGGAGCAGTTGACAACCCGAAGCAGAGGGTCTTGAATTGCAGGATCTGGGCACCCCATTTCACTCGGAGAAACTTTCGGCTTGAGGGGTGGACCGGGATTTGAAAGTATGCGTCCTTGAGGTCTATGGTCATCATGTAGTCTTTCTCCCTTAAGGACTGCAAGACCGACTTCGGAGTGTCCATTTTGAAATACGTCTTGCAAACAAACTTGTTGAGAGCTGACAGGTCTATCACCGGTCTCCATCCCCCCGTCGCCTTTTCTACCAGGAATAGTCGGCTGTAGAAACCTGGTCCCGGGTGTAGGACCTCTTCCATGGCGCCCTTCTCCAACATAGTGGACACCTCTTCTTGAAGGGCCGCCCTCTTCAACGGATCCTTGGGTGCCAGCCACTCCGTCAGGCTGGCCGGAATCAAAGGTGGAGGTTCCGTTAAGAACGGGAGCCTGTACCCTTCCTTCAGTACGGATACTGTCCAGGGTTCCGCTCCGTGAGCCTTCCATGCTTGCCAATGTCGTCTGAGGCATCCCCCAACCTGAGGCTTGGGCAGGAGTAGGGGGCCTCCCACTCTACCTCCTCCTGGAGGAGCGGCCTGAACGGCCTCTCCTGGAAGCAGAATACCCTGTTCTAAAAGAGGCAGACGCTGCTGGAGCTCCTCTACGGGGGGGCTGTGGCGCTGAAGCCCACGAGGAAGAAGGGGCTTCTCTCCTCGTCAGGCTAGGAGGGGCCTGAGAAGTAGAGGGCCCGTCTGATGCTGACCTCTTGTAGGGGGGCCTCCTTACCGGTTGAGGTCTGGGAGCGCTCACTTCCTTCCGTTTAGCTACCTTCTCCATTATCTCCTCTCGCTGTTTCAAGGGGAACAAGGAGTCACCCCACACAGGAAGGCTCCTCATGGCCCTCGCCTCCCTGTCCAGGATCTTCCGGGAAAGCTTCGCCAGGATAGTATCCCTCTTGCGCAGAACCCAGTTCGCTGAAAGGGCAAGGGACTGATATGTAAGGAACTTCAGAGTCTTGCCCCCGGAGATGATAAGCTCCTTCAGTAGGTTCTGTTGCTCCGGGTCTGTCAAGTCATAGGTGGCTTGTACCCCTACTAGAGTGGAGGCCCACCAGTCCAACCAAGAGGAGACGTGCACCAAGTCTTTCGACATCTCCTCCATCATCGCTGCCTCCGACTGCGAAAAGAAAATCGGGGCCGAGGAGGCTCTGTCTTCCGGGGCACCCTGTCCCAGAACTTCGAGGGAAGGCTCCACTTTGCAGGCTCCCGGCCGCTGTCCTTCTGGCACATAGAACCTATTCTGGGACCTGAGTCCCTGTAGCAACATCGAGGAGCTCTGTGTTTTGGGAGCTTCGGCATTGCCTGCCACAACTTTATCAACATGAGCCCATCCCAGGACTAGATCTCTGGCCACAGGCAGGGCCAGGGAGGTTTTCTGCTGGACGGGTGCCTCCATCAACCGACTCAGGCTGGACCTCCAGAAGTCCTCGTCGGTTGGAACAGGTTCCTCAATCCGATGATGCCTTCGTATCAGGCCTATTACTTTCCGATACGCTGAGTCCTCGGTCGGGGAACCTTCTCTGCTGTCAGCAGTACCTTCCGCCTGATCCCGAGGAGCCGGGTCACCGGGCACTCCTACCGGGCGCTTCGGCTCTGGATCAACAGGGACTCCCCTACGGTGGTAGCGGTCTGCCCCGACGGGAACCTCCGCACCAGGGTTGGGGGCCAGGACGGGCATCGCCGTGCCGCCGACGACTACCGTCCGTGTAATCTCTCTGGAGGACGAGGACGCGGATCCCGTGGGCTGACCCGACGGAGGGTCCAAGGGCCGAGCCAGCTGTGCTGACTCGCCCTGGCTGCCCGTACGGAAGCACGGCTCCCCCCGCTGGGCGGGGTGAGCCGGGAGCTTCGCGGACTTACGCCTGCCTGAAGAGGCCTTCTCGCATTGCTCCCTGCGAGGGTCATATCTGCGGCTGGAAGATGGCCTTCGCAGCGAATAATCCCTGGACCGTCAGTCAGGGGAACGCTGCAAATCACCTCTACGGGGAACGAAGACCCAATCACCATCGGGGGACCTACTCTTCCTGTACCTCCTCCGTGGAGACCGGGACCGTTTTCTACTGAATCTCGAGTGGGACCTTGAGCCGGAACGCCTGCTCCTGGACCGCTCCCTCCGTCGCCGGCGCCTCGTCCTCGCTCCACCTTCTGAAGAGATCGAAGAACCACCATCTGAAGAGCCCGACGATACTGTACAACCCGATCGACGGGCGGGAGCGGGGGCTACGGAGGGCTTCGCGACCTGCTGAGTTCCAGAGGTCGAGGGTTGTAGGAAAGAATCCGGAACCGTCGACAGAGGAGCTGGAAAAGAGGTTGGACGCACTACACTAGGGAACCAGGTATCCAGGCCCTCTTCCATCCGCATTGGGGACCTACCTGCCGTTTTAGGGAGCCTCCACCCGAAGGGCTCACTTACCGTAGAGTCCAACTTCTCCTGGGCGTCACCAGCCGCTGAAGTACCTGAAACACAGGCCCACGAAGCGGGCGAAGAAACAGGCACAACATTGCTACTCCACAAGGGGTAGTCGGAGGAGACGTGCCCCCCAAGCACAAGGGCAGTGTCTCCAGAACCCCCAGACACAGCACTATCAGGCTCCCCACTAGCCTGAGAAGTCCCAGCAACCCCTACTTCATACACATTAGACTCCTGGGGAAGGGCCCTCGGCCCTTTCCCTGCAACGGACTTACCTCGTCCCCTACTCTGGATAGGGGAAGGCGAGACAGAAGCCCCGTCGGACCATCCACTGGGCGACGGTAACGGCGAAGAGATGCTAGACTTCCTGGGCGAACGTTTCGACGACTTCTTCTTTTTAGTGCCATAACGCACCCACTGGATCTCATTCCAGCTAACACACTCATTGCACGTATCCAACGGCGAGCACACTCTGCCTCTACAGGAAGAGCAAAGGGAATGAGGGTCCACTTCGGGCTTGGAAAGGAACGCTCCACACGACTTTCCGGCTCTAGGCCCAGGACAACGGCGGATCTGCTCCATCGCACACAACCACAAGACACAGGAACGAAGGGAATAATCAAGGAATTCACTTGGGAAACACAGGGAAAGGTAGTGAACACGCGAGAACACAAGGGATAAGCACAGAGATACCACGCGGTAACCACGTGGGACACACGAGTCGGGACACAAAGGGTTGTAAGAGAATGAGAGCGGCGTGATGGTATCACGACGCGACCAGAGAACTTACTGCCTAGCGGGGCCCAAGCTAACGCCGACCTAACTCAGGTCTACCCTCAGGGCACGTTCTCCTTACTCCAGGGTTAGTCCTCCATAGAAAACGGACGTAGGGTATACTACACAAAACTCTGGTCGGTTGAGAGGAGATTACAGGTAACTCCTAAGAAAGTAGTTCGAGGTAAGTATCTGTGTTGGAACAAATATATATTGCAAAATATGCTTGAAAAACAAAAAAAAAAAAAAGACGCCTGGGGGTTAAGGGTTGGAAAGTTCCAAATAGCCTCGGGGTAGAAGGGTTAACCCTTTTACCCACAAAGGACGTACTGGTACATTTCACAAAAGCCATCCCTTTACCCCATGGATGTACCGGTACGTCCTTGGAAAAAAAATGCTATAAAAATTTTTTTTTTTATTTTTGATAATTTTTTGAGAAAATTCAGGCATTGTCCAAGAGAATGAGACCAACCTGACCTCTCTATGACGAAAATTAAGGCTATTAGAGCAATTTAAAAAATATATATTGCAAAATATGCTTGAAAAAAAAAAAGACGCCTGGGGGTTAAGGGTTGGAAAGTTCCAAATAGCCTCGGGGTAGAAGGGTTAAATGATATAATATTGTTTTACCGTATTTCCTTATCTTATTTTTGTTATTTTCAGTTGGATTTGTGTATGTATCTCCAAAGTTTTGTAAGTTAAGGACCCTCTGTATGTTAGCAAATTACGTCATTGCAACTTTCACCGCAAGGTTAAGCGAGGAGTCCCGGTATTATACACACAATGAAATGGTTAACAAAGTCCTTGAACAGTTTTATAGATTACAGTAGTTAGTTCAAATGAAGCATTCCTTCCAAATATCTTTAAATAAAAACTGTCTTCTCCCTCTTACCTTCTCAATAACTGTCATACATTAGTTAAAATGAAGCAGGTCTTCCAAATATCTTTAAATAAAAATTGTCTTCTCGCTCTCACCTTCTCAATAAGTCATATATTAGTTCAAATGAAGTATTCCTTCCAAATATCTTTAAATAAAAACTGCCTTCTCCCTCTCACCTTCTCAATAACGGTCTTACATTAGTTAAAATGAAGTATTCCTTCCAAATATCTTTAAATAAAAAATGTCTTCACCCTCTTACCTTCTCAATAAGTCATATATTAGTTCAAATGAAGCAGGTCTTCCAAATATCTTTAAATAAAAACTGTCTTCACCTTCTCAATAACGGTCACACATTAGTTAAAATGAAGCATTCCTTCCAAAGATCTATAAATAAAAACTGTCTTCACCTTCTCAATAACAGTCATACATTAGCTAAAATGAAGCATTCCTTCCAAATATTTTTAAATAAAAATTGTCTTCTCCCTCTTACCTTCTCAATAACAGTCATACATTAGTTAAAATGAAGTATTCCTTCCAAATATCTTTAAATAAAAACTGCCTTCTCCATCTCACCTTCTCAATAACAGTCATACATTATTTAAAATGAAGCATTCCTTCCAAATATCTTTAAATGAAAACCGTATTCTCCATCTTACCTCCTCAATAACGGTTCCATCTGGCCCTTTGGGTCCCCCGGGGACCATGACCCCACTGGGGGGGATTGACGGGGTGGAAGAATTTGAATTCGAGTTTGATGACGATGCGGATGAGGGGGGTGGGTTGTCTGTGCTTCCACACCCCCCTCCATTTTCTCCCTGTTCAACCACCTTGGTTCGTTCAGTAGTTGTCATCCTAACATTATCAGCTGTTCATCTGTGAAAACAAATATGTTAAAACCTTCAAATTAAGAACTTTATCATTGGTATTATTATGATTACTAGCCAAACTACAACTCAAATTGAAAAAGCAGAATGCTACTGGGCCAAGGGATCCCACAGGGAAAACAGCCCAATGTAGATAGACAATAGATTACTGTGATAACGGATAAACTATAAATGAGAAATGAAAAATTATAAAATATAATTGGGGTCATTCACAACATAAATAGTGTAGGGAGAGATGACAGTGGGGGTGGTCAGAGCTAAACACAGGAACTCGCTGAGCAGTAAGAGTGTGGCCGGGTATGCCTCCTCAGAGCGAGGTACCAGGAATTACTATATCCGACAGGGCCATGATGTAGGAGCCTAGAGAGCAATATGGAAGAAAGAAATCTAGAAAGGAGGTACATCTAGAGGGGTACTAAGAAGAGCGCAGACATCCACCATGGCAGCTTATTTCTCGACCTTGACCTTTGATCTTCACATGTATTAATCAGAGTGGATTTAAATACACTCAAATATGAACCAAGTTTGAAGTCTCTGTGACAACGATGTCCAACCTTATGGCTGAGTACATGAATTGGACATTTTCCTTGACTGTGACCTTGACCTTCCAAATTTAATAATTTCCAGCTTTTTACATAACAGTTAATCCCGGCAAGTTTCATTACTCCACAATTAAAATCGTGACCAGAAATCTGTTCACAAACAAACACGCACATCAAACTGGGGTAAAAACATAACCTCCTTCCAACTTCATTACCAGCGGTAATAAAGGGAGAAGTAATACCTATAGTACCCTGGGTGAGGTGACCTGACACCACTTGACCCCCACTACTCAGCACTGCTAAGGATACAAGGGTCTACTGAGAGCTGCATTTTTCTGTCACGTGTGATAGTCATTATATATTGCTCTGATTATATTATTTATGCTCTGTTTATATTAATTATGCTCTGATTATATTATTTATGCTCTGTTTATATTAATTATGCTCTGATTATATTATTTATCCTATGATTTTAATAATTATGCTCTAATTACCCTTTCTCCTTTCCATTCATTATGATGAACCAGTGTACATAGTGGTAAGCTGTGATATTTGAACACAGATTACATCAACCATTTTATACTGTGTTTCCTGTATATAGGCTATGCACAGATTCCTTTAATTGCTGTATAAGCCAAGTGTAAAGTATTGCTGTATAAGCCAAGTGTAAAGTGTAATTAAAAAAAATTAATATATAATTTTTTCTTAAATATTTTTTGTTAAGTCCTTCTAAGAGACCATCTTGTAGGTAGTAGGTTGGCCAAGGTACCAGCCACCCGTCGAGATAGTAGAGCTAGAGAGTTATTGAGTCCTTGGCCAGACTATATGTTGGATCCCCCTCTCTGGTTATAGCTTACTTTTTCTTTGTATACACATACACAGAATAATCTGGCCTATTCTTTCCCCATTCTCCTCTGCCCTCATACACCTGGAAACAAGGGGTTAACTACTGCACTCTCATTATTCAGTGGCTACTTTCCTCTTGACGAGGGTAGAAGAGACTTTATAGGTGTGGTAAGCGTAGTACCATAGCTTCTGTACCACGGTCTTCCAATGTCTTGGGATAGAGTTCTACTGCTTGAGGGTAGATTCGGGCACAATATTCTGTTTTCTCTTCCTCTTGTTTATTTGAAGTTTTTACAGTTTATATATGGAAGATTTATTTTGATGTTACCATTGTTAAAATATTCTATTTGAACTGTTTCTTGTAGCTTATCTCCTTTCCTTTCCTCACCGGGCTAATTTTCCTTATTGGAGCCCTAGAGGTTATGGCACCCTGCTTTTCCAACTAGGGTTGTAGCTTAGCTAATAATAATAATAATAATAATAATAATAATAATAAGGTACTAGATTACATAATGTGCAGTGTGATTAATTAATAAACCATTAACCCTTTTACCCCCAAAGGACGTACTGGTACGTTTCCCAAAACTCATCCCTTTACCCCCATGGACGTACCGGTACGTCCTTGCAAAAAAAAAATGCTATTTAAATTCTTTTTTGCCAATTTTTTATAATTTTTTGAGAAACTTCAGGCATTTTCCAAGAGAATGAGACCAACCTGACCTCTCTATGACAAAAATTAAGGCTGTTAAAGCAATTAAAAAAAAAATATACTGCAAAATGTGCTTGAAAAAAAATAACCCCTTGAGGGTTAAGGGTTGGAAATTTCCAAGTACCCTGGGGATAAAAGGGTTAATAAATCATTAACTAACAATTACATTTTGAATTTACTTTAATCAATTTAAATCACCGGAGCAAACAAAATCCCATACTGTACATAATTACCTGGAGCTAGTTGGCCGTGGTTAGCGCAAAGTTCACTATTCTGCAGCCAGGTGAGTTTGTCATTCTCCTTTCCAAATTACCAAGTCTGGTGGGGGGGAGAGGAAGCAACATCGTGAAATAAATCAGAATGTTTAAAAAGCAAACAATTTTTTCCTAAGTCTAAAGATTAAGCTCAGACTTGATGTCACTGAAGAACCTTTACAATAAATGTTTTGTGTGAGAGAGAGAGAGAGAGAGAGAGAGAGAGAGAGAGAGAGAAAGAGAGAGAGAGAGAATCATACTGTACATATAAAACTTTGTTAAAACGAGAGAGAGAGAGAGAGAGAGAGAGAGAGAGAGAGAGAATCATACTGTACATATAAAACTTTGTTAAAACGAGAGAGAGAGAGAGAGAGAGAGAGAGAGAGAGAAACATCATGCTGTACATATAAAACTTTGTTAAAACAAGAGAGAGAGAGAGAGAGAGAGAGAGAGAGAGAGAGAGAGATCATACTGTACATATATAAATTTGTTAAAACGAGAGAGAGAGAAACATCATACTGTACATATAAAACTGTTAAAATGAGAGAGAGAGAGAGAGAGAGAGAGAGAGAGAGAGATCATACTGTACATATAAAACTTTGTTAAAACGAGAGAGAGAGAGAGAGAGAGAGAGAGAGAAAGAGAGAGAGAGAGAGAGAGAGAGAGTGTGGTTCAATGAGGATATACAATACAAAATTCTAATTCAGTACCGTAAACCCTAAAAGTCATTTGTATCTTTCCTAGTTATAAAAATCAAAGTCCATTAATAGGGGGTAAGATTGAGGCAAAAGCTCTAATGGCCAACGAAGAATTATCAAGGTTCTGGAAACCAGCTCCCGGACCCCCTGGTGGTCCAGATCTGACAGTGCTCTGTGCCTCCATTCTGATTTCGCCTGGGACTTGCTGTGTGGATGCAGCAGGAAGTGAAACCTAAACCCCAGTACACACTATGTTCCATGATGAGCGCAGTATTGAATGCGTTGACAAAGGACTTTTTCAACACGAAACTACATCTCCAACATGTTGATTGGCCGCCCAATTTCTGATGCGTGGCTCAGTGTTGCGTCAGCTTTCAAAGCCGAAGAATATCCGCTCAGCTCTAGCGGCTAACTAGCCGTCTCCCATCGACTGGACAAGTACCAGTGTTTCATTTCATTTTGATAATAATTTTATCAAATTTAATAATGATAATGTTAATAATAACAGAGTCTCCTGGTAGAATCATAGTGTGTACTGGGCCTAAAGGCTATACCTGAATTGCTCATTAATATATTTTGTATTTGGCAAGTCTTTACCGATCAGGATGGTTTGCATTCAATAGGAGAATAATACCGTTGGTATCCAAAGTGGTTTTTGAATTTCGAAGTGTACCGCAAAATTACCAGTGCATTGGACGTACAGTACTTCAAACTTCAAAGTGCAATTTAGTACTATGAGCACAGGTCCTCAACTCTCCACAATAAACTTTCCATGAGGAAAAGAGGTCTACTCTCCATAGTCTGATGATTTGAATGCAGACTGAGCGATAGCTATTAACCGCCAAAACTTAGTTTCTCATCCCTCGGGAACATAAAAAAAGTCTAGTGGAACAGGCGCTTTGAGAGGTGAACCATCCTTCCTACGACACAAATCAATGAAGATTGACCACTTTGTCAGGCAGATTGCTCTTGACGACTTTATATCAAGATACTGTAGTTAATTCACAGTTGGTCATGAAAAGCCTCTCTCTCAGAAGATGCTGGACAACCTACAACCATGAAGAAACAGCCAGTTTGCTGCACTGTGGTATAAGAAGTCGTACCAAGTTGGAAGCTCTCTTGGAACTTCTGTCATTAGACTTAAAGGGTTTGGATACCACTCTACATGCAGTCGTTTCAGTACCAGCAATCATTTTGAGATTGAGCGTGACGATAGCTTTGCCGATCACTTTCCTTACGAGACAAAAAGGAGAGAATGCATAAATATCGAGGTCGTCCCAGGAGTGTTAAAATGTGTCTTTCAGTACCACTACAGTACTTTGTTCGGCACTGGGAGCAATACACTGTTAGTTTGTTGTTGAGTCGAGTGACAAACATGTCTATAACCGGGAAACATCACAAAGTCAGGAGTTCCCTCACCACAAGGAGGTTCAAAGACCACTCTGAACCCGCAAATTGATTGTGACTACTCAGATCGTCAGCAATTATGTTTCGTTTCCCTTGGAGGACACGTGCTGACAGCGTTACTCTGTTGTCCTCAGACCTTAAGTGCATATATACTACCAACTGGCAAAGGGGTCAAGAAACTGAAATCCCTGCTTGTTGACATAAACCATAAATATAGTAGTGTTGTCCCTCACCATCTATACTGAGTGACCTTTTTCTATCTCCAAGAAATGAATCAGAACTAGGTCCATTACTTTGCTTTTAGTTCTAAAAAGTTTATATGGGACCGCTTGTCTACGTCCTCTGTCCATAGATCTAATGTTAAGCATGCCAGAATGTGCGCTCGACATTTCCACGGACACGTCAGAGAAAAAGATATGTTCTTGGGAGGTAGAACCTGTGGTGGGATCCCTCCATCAGGTTCGTCTCGTGCCACCATCAGGATGGATCCTCTCGGACTTCATAAGTCGCCTGAACTAGTATATCTGGAAGGTCAGACTGGTTTCTAACTTGACTTCAGAGACCACTGCAAAGAGCAAAGGTGTAATCTCCCGTGTGGGACCAGACAACCATGAGAAGACATGCCTAATTATTCTCTACCTGTTCTTTAATGTAAGGATTCCTATGTCAGGAAGGGTGTTGTGACATTCTTCAACCTTAGGAACCTGTCTTGTGATGGCATGACTTTTCCCCGGACTATGTCTATACTCTCCTTTCCAAGTGGACAAGGATCAGTTGTGGGGTGATGATGGACTTCTCGAGATTCATCCGAATCCCCAGATCCTGATAAAACTCGAGAAAAAAGTCCCAATTAGAGTAGAATCTGGGACTCTGACTAAGCCATCAACTGCCAATCGTCGAGGTATCAGAGAAGTCTTATTTCGATCTCGTGAACCTCTGGACAGATCAGTCAATCCTTTGCCTGATCTGTGGTAGCTTCTTGTTTAGGAACGTCTTTGCGTTCTCGTCGAACCTCCAGAGGAGGCGAGGTAGATTTGGGATAGTCTTTCTGGTGACACTGGCTCATAAAAAGATGGCAGAGGATGAGAGGGTTTCACCGCCTCAGCCAATGAGTGTTGAGCACCGATTTCTGCAATCTGTAATAACTTCTATAAACAGAGGAGCTAGTCTTCAAGCATTTATAGGCTTGTGATACACGATATTGGAAGGCGGGAGGAACCACCTTCGGAAAAGGAGGATAAGGCTCCGTACCTTGTTTTCTCTCATCAGATGTTGACCAAAGACTAACCTCTAAAAGTGCAGATTCCTCCTCATAATTTGGAGGTTTAGATCAGTGAATCACCATTGAGCAGTTGTCAAGCTACAAAGGAGATACTGGAAGATATACAACTCGCGAAATATACGTACACGAAATGGCGGATGTACATTCAGCAGAAGGACGTGTAATGGTGGCGCCGACTTTAGGCTGGCCGCGTGCACTAGGAAGCTTGGAGGGTACACTCAGGCATACTATTCTATCTTATTTCTCTTCCCTTTGTTTCTTTTTGTCGTTTTTATAGTTTATTTATGAAAGATTTATTTGAATTTTACTCTTTTTCAAGTATGTATTTTATTTTAATTGTTCATTGTTTCTCTTGTAGTTTATTTATTTCCATTCCTCACTTGGCTATTTTTCTCTGTCCGAGCCCTTAGGCATATAGCATCTTACTTTCCCAACTAGGGTTGTGCCTTAGCTAAAACATAATAATAATGTTGATACACTTACGGATGCTTCTCCAAAGTTTTATGAGCAAGCATAAGTGGGGGTTGCTTGTAGGACTGCGGATGCACCGCTAAATTAGCACTAAGACAATAAGATTAAAACTTGTGACCTCTTTGTTTAGATGATTTATTAGGCGAATAAGGCACTATAAATACAGTACTACTTTCTTTGGAAAAGCAGACTGTGGAACCCCGTAGTGTACCAGAGAAGCTTACTGATTTTCAAGAAGCTTATTTTCCTATTTCCCTCTTGGGGGAAGCTGTGTTTGTAGGAAGAGCTTGTTCTTGCAAAGCTCTCTATGGTGAATAATAGGAAACATCCAAGGCCATTGGAGGTGTATGGGAGACATTTCTTGCTTTTATAATGATGCGGCGTACGTTTTGCCATACGCTGTGGAGACACTTTTCTTACCTGTGAAGGGGACTGACAGATCGATTTCATGTTTTCTAGTATCCTGACACCTAAGGTCATTGATGCCATTGTAAAGGGAAAAACCTTTACACTCCCCAAGAGAGATTAATTCACCAAACTTTCAACTGGGATTCACACAGCACTAGAAGAGTTGGAAGACCCAAGCCTACATGGGTGAGGACTATGAGGAGTGAGGGAGACGATGAATGGAGAAGTATTGATTTAGAAGCTCAGACAAGAGACGACTGGAGAAATCTAACAGAGGCCCTTTACCTCAATGGGCATAGGGGGAGATGATGATGATGAAAAGGGAAACCTCTGGGACCAGCAAGAAATCTCACATCTGCCATAATCAACTGCTATTAACTTGAATCACCCGCTACAGGAGATGGAGAACGAGTGGTTCTTAAATTCCGGAAATATTAAAGGCACTTTTCCTGAGGCATTATCCTCACTTTGTATAGTAGCAGATGCTACAGGGTCGTGATCACTCATTGCATTCTCAGCCTCACTAAGAGGAGCATGAGATACCACATCAACAAACTCAAGAACAGGGCTTGGTCATTGATCTTTGTTACAGAACAAAGGATCAAACAAACTCATGAACAAAGCATTTGCCACTATTCTTTGCTATTGAAGTTCCAGAAACTGCGATAACGAAGAATCACACAGTTAAATTTCAGGGCTGGAAAAAGAATGCTTCAACTTCTTTCCTCTAATCGAGGAAGAAGCTCTTGGCGGGGGAACGATCCCATTTACCTTTCTTCTTCCCTGCATCTTTTACACTTCTCCCATTGGGAATACGATCATTCCTTGCAAACATTCCAAGGGGAATCCATAGCACAAATTTTTCCCCTACACATAGCACACAAAGGATAAGTATCAATTTAAACAAGGCTCATGAAGGTGCCACATGGATGAGGAACAGTTAATCTTCCAAAAATATTAGTAGATATGGAAGTAGCAAGACAAGGAACAGTAGGATAGCCCAGTAAACAATGCACATCCAACCCAGACAGGGATTCAGGCAGAAAATATAAGAGACAGAAAAACTGAACTAAACACATTTAAATGATGTTGATAATGAGTACTCTTATGTTTACTGGTTAGATGTTTCTTTTTCAGGTCCTGTTACCAGCTGTTTTTAATGTCAACCTGTTCTGGATGACCATGAGTTAAGTGTCTCTATCTCTCTGGAAAATGTACTCTAAAATATATTAACACCCAAAAAACAACTATAGTGGGGAGAGCAGCCCAACGACCTGAGCGGCAAAGAAAAAATAATAACGGTTGAAAACTTGCTCATGAATGTCTGAGGCAAGGGACAGCGACAATGCCCTAGAGACTGACCATATACACATATGATCAGCACCCAAGACCCGTCTCAACCCTAACAAGGGAAGGCCAGGCAATGGCTGCTGAAGACACAGCAGGTAAACCTATAGGCTCCCCAAATGCCACCATCCTTAGTTCACCAAGATGGCGAGGTTGCAGACACTACAAGAAACTAAATTGAAAAGGACTCTAACCACAGGCCGACAGATCGCCAGATAGGAATGCTTCCAATGGGCTACCACAACCCTAAAATCGGAATACAGGTAATATGGTAAAACAACCAAGATGAACAATATAAAATCAAAACGTAACTGACAAACTATGAAACAAGATTCGATCTACATAACAAAAGCATTTGCACCAAGTTAAAACTTCTGGAGTTCCATGGATTTAACTTAGGGGAAGACGATTTTGCGATTTATTCACAATTAAAATGAAACTTATAAAGAGTAATTTAGTCTCAAGGTTCGCTTGGGAAAGGCAAGCAAGGTAGAATTCAATGCATATAGTAGGTGGTATAGTCTGGGAAGATCTAAATGAAAAGAATGGTAAGATTTGTGAAGATGTTTGAACAACATGCAAAATTAACCGACTGAACAACAGGCTCAGGGATTTATTCTAATAGACGGAACGTTTTTGTCTTAAAATCTAAAATGGGATCAAGCCGCTGAAGACCATAAAAGAGAACAATATTCAAACCATGACAGAATCAAAGCATAAAAATTTCCTCAGGATAGACTGGTTCATAAAAAAGGTGGATATGCTTCTTACAAGTGAATTTGAAATGAAAAATGACTGACATATAATTGTAATTAACATTATTGTAAAACCTGGGTGTGGATAAGTAAATTACTTGTGAGAATGAAAAGAATAAAAATAATTTAAATATCAGTAACAAAGAATAAAAATATTTTAAAGATCAGTAACAAATAAAGAATAAAAATATCTCAAAGATCTGTTAACTTACATAAACTTTGAAAGGAGACTTATGTCATCCTGTTCAACAGAAAAAAAAAATGACTGCAAGTTTGAACTAATGCAGTTACTGTATACCAATTCAACTTCCTGATTAGGTAGATCATTCCAATAACATCACACATGGAATAAAATTTCTAGGTTACTGCGTAGATAATTTTGTAATATTAAACTAGGACATTCTGAAATTGGATATTACAATACATTCATATACAGTGATACCTCTGGATACGAAAGTTTCTGCTTACGAAAAATTCAGGATACAAAAAGCTATACAAAGATTTTTATGCCCCAGTATACGAAAAAAATTTCAAGATACGAAAAGCTTACGAGATCCCAACTCGTCGCCGAGAGTATAGTACCTTTTTTTTCAGGGTATCAACCCTTAATTTAGGTGTACAAGTAACAATACACCTTCACTGATCCAAATGCTTTACATACAGTACCGTAACTTTTATACAGTAGTAAAGAAAATGGACCGTTTTCTTAGGGCTTGGAGGGGATAACTAGGCTATAACTACATTATTGAATAATCTCATGGTGGTTTCTGGAATGGATTAGGCTGTTTTTAACGGTTGGGTTAATTATTGAATGATAGAAATGGCTGCATTGCATGTTTATTACTACAGTTTAGCGTGTTTATGAAAGAAAAGGTGACTTTTTGTAAGGCTTGGAACGGATTAGGCTATTTACATGTAAAACGCGACTCAGGATGCGAAAAAATCAGGATACGAAACCGTATCCTGAACAGATTATTATCGTATCCTGAGGCATCACTGTATACAGTACAGTCTAAGCCTAACCTTTCAGAGGTATCATTATTATTATTACTTGCTATGCTATAACCCTAGTAGGAAAAGCAGAATGCTATAAGCCCAAGGGCTCCAACAAGGAAAATAGCACCAATATCTACCCAGGGCCCTTCCATCCACAAACTATGTTAGGTTAGGAGGTGTACATTATAATACGTACCTTAAGCGATGGCCAGCCGTTACATTTTAGAATTTAGGTGTTCTAATAGCCATGCCCTCTCCATCAAAAGGCTTGACATTACACAGTATTCTAGAAGCTTTATTCTCTTGTGGATTGATTTTTCTAATCAGGTAGTTGAATCAGAGGAATTTCAAAAGTTAAAATTTGCAGCAAATGTTTTTATGTTGAACAGACTGACATAAATCTCTCTTTATAGTTTATATCTCTTTATGTTTCAATGTTGTTACTGATCTTATTGTGCTTTATTTGTTCATTACTTCTCTTGTTTATTTATTGCCTTTCCTCACTAGGCTATTTTTCCTGTTGGAGCCCTTCTTTTCCAATTGGGGTTATAGCTTAGTAAGTAATAATAATAATATGTACCTTAAGTAATAGCCATCAATTATTTTCTAGAATTTGAGCGTTCTGTCATATGTACCTTAGGTAATGGCCAGCGATTGTTTTTTAAAATTTCTTTGTTATCAAATTTCGACTCTATACCAAATTATACTCAATAAAAGTCGTAGCTAGAGTAATAGAAATTGATATTTTGGTGAAGATTTACTGTAGTACAATGTTCCTTAACCCTTTTACCCTCAAAGGACGTACTGGTACGTTTCACAAAACTCATCCCTTTACCCCATGGACGTACCCGTACGTCCTTGCAAAAAAATGCTATAAAAATTTTTTTTTTTCATATTTTTGATAATTTTCTGAGAAAATTCAGGCATTTTCCAAGAGAATGAGACCAACCTGACCTCTCTATGACAAAAATTAAGGCTGTTAGAGCAATTTAAAAAAATATACTGCAAAATGTGCTGGGGTAAAAATAACCCCTTGGGGGTTAAGGGTTGGAAATTTCCAAAAAGCCTAGGGGTAAAAGGGTTAAAAAGAAAACGATTAGAGATCATAGTGAATTCAAAGGTATTTTGGTCATATTTGACGGATATAATCGTAGGGACTCTATATTTCGAATTACAGGCAATTTAAAATTCTAAGGCGAATGTTGTTCGTTGGGACGGGTATATGCTTTCGTATTATTGTCAAATCGATCGTTTGTCTTGGTATAAAGTAAGATATGAAGTAGGTTTTAGATTTACAAAATACTGTGATTCTGTGAAGCCAGATGGGCGAACACAGGGTTGAGACTCAGTCTTGGGGTAAGCTAGGAATACAGCAGTCTTAAGTACTATTATTATCATTATTACTAGCCAAGCTAAAACCCTAGTTGGAAAAGCAAGATGTTATAAGCCCAAAGGCTCCAACAGGGAAAAATAGCCCAAAGAGGAAAGGAAATGAGGAAATAAATAAATGACGTGAACAAATTAACAATAAATCATTCTAAAAACAGATGTCATATATAGACTATAAAAGGACTTATGTCAGCCTGTTCAACATAAAAACATTTGCTGCAACTTTGAACATTTTGAAGTTCTACCGATTCAACTACCCGATTAGGAAGATCATTCCACAAATTGGTCACAGCTGGAATAAAACTTCTAGAATACTGTGTAGTATTGAGCCTCATGGTGGAGAAGGCCTGGCTATAAGAATTAACTCCCTGCCTAACATTACGAACAGGGGTCGCAGTAAAGATACACGGCTCCTAGATATGTTATTTGTGATCCCTTAAGTTAGACTGTTCTTTTGATTATTTCCTTGTAGGTTTTCAGTCATAACTTTTGAAATTTTACATCACATCTGTCCCATCCAACTACAAAGGCTGCTGGATCCCCACCTAACCTAACCTAGTAGCCATATCAATAACTACTTCCCTACAGTATAGGGGCCCTGTAACAACTAATATCGACTCCTCAGCTTACCCCAAGACAAGTCGTAACCCTGAGTTTGCTTTCGAAACCAAGTATTTCAAGATTGTTCCACGAAACTTAAAAACTACGTATCCCTGACGATCAAAGTCATCAAAATATTGTATTGCAGTAAAGTAAAATCTTTCTCATAATTTCAATGGTTTACTATGGATAGTAATACACCTTTGTCCCAAACACGCATGGTAAGAAACGGTTAAATCTTAATTTAATGTACCGGAAGGCCTATCGGCACTTCTAAAAGGGTTGCAATACGCATCGGCAAACCACATTTACCCATAACCTAATCTAGGTGCACGAGTAGATGTACACTATCAGGAGTAGGCTACCGTATGTAGATCTATAGTCAATTTCTTTTAATGAGGCGCATTTGCACTGACTCGCAGCGGTGCCCTTTTAACTCAGAAAAGTTTCCTGATCGCTGATTGGTTAGAATTATCCTGTCCAACCAATCAGCGATCAGGAAACTTCTCCGAGCTAAAAGGCCACAGCTGCGAGTCGGTGCAAATCTGCCTCACTAAAAAAAAATCGACTATAGTATGTATGATGGCAGCAACCTTTATGTATGATTACGGCCGACTTCGAATACAGCATTTGTAAGTGGGGTCACAGGGGCCGTTAGGTAAGGACACGGGTCGTAGGTTAAGTTAAGGGGGGGGGGGGTGGATTTAGGTTATTTGATGTCCATTTTTATCAATGCAGGAGGAACTGGCAGCTGATATACAAAGGGTCCGGTGTGACGGTCTGAACGATCCCCCGGTCTCAGAATTCTCCTTGACATTGTATAATGGTTCTTTTCCGCCATTAGCTCGCTTCGCTCACATGAAAATAAACCATCAAGCTCGTATGTACTGGCAAGCGGTAATGTTGAGCTGCGCACACTAACATTACAGGAAAATAAAACATCAACCTCGTATGCACTGGTAAACGGTAATGTTCGCGCATGCGCAGATTATCAAGGAGAATTCTGAGACCGGGGGGATCGTTCAGACCGTCACACCGGATTTCATTTACGAAGTTGAGATTGCCTAAAGCCAGGACGTTCTGGGCCTAAGTTTGTTCTAGGCCATTATAGGCATAAGATTGCACAATCATTGATGATTTTAATTAAGAAGTTGATTGCCTCAAGCAAGGCCGTCCAGGCCTAAATTTGTATAATCATTTTGGATTTAATTTATGAAATTGAAATTGCCTAAAGCAAGGGCATTATAGGCCTGAGTTTGTATAATCATTTTGGATTCAATTTACAAAAATGAGGTTGCCTAAAGCAAGGGCATTATAGGCCTGAGTTTGTATAATAATTTTGAATTTAATTTACGAAAATTAGATTGCCTAAAGCAAGGCCATCTAGGCCTAAGTTAGAATAATAATTTTGGATTTAATTTACCAAAATGATTGCCTACAGCATGAGCATTATAGGCCTAAGTTTCTTGATCAATTTGAATTCAGTTTACAAAAATTAGATTGCCTTACGCAAGGCCACCTAGGCCTAAGTTAGAATAATAATTTTGGATTCAGTTTACGAAAATTAGATTGCCTAAAGCAAGGCCATCTAGGCCTAAGTTAGAATAATAATTTTGAAATTAGATTGCCTAAAGCAAGAGCATTATAGGCCTAAGTTTCTTGATCATTTTGGATTCAATTTAGGAAAACGTGACTGCCTACATCCAGGACATACTAGGCCTACGTTTTTTTTCCCTCTATCCTTATTTAGGATTTCCTGCCTATGGAATCCTGAAACAGATCTGTATCCAACACCCAGGAAATACATTAATACAATATTTAAGGTTTCTACCTCTTGTATTAATACAATATAGGCCTCAGAATACAGCATGACAAAAACCGAGATACACAATTAGGCCTAGTGAAGCCTACGTTCAGGCTATCAATTATTCCTTCACTCTAATCATTCCTGGTGGAATGTATGAGTGAATAAATGAATAATGGAGTGAATAAATGAATGATTTATTCTTATTTAAAGGAAAATACACAACGGAAGGTCTTGTGACACCTCGCACTAACACAGCGTTCTTTGGGTAGGGTCTAATGGAGATATTATCTTCTCAATTCCTTCAAATCTTTCTTAACCTCTTTCTATGCAGAAGAACAATGTGAACTCTTAAGAGAGGCCATTAATTAACACAGTTAATTAACTTATTAACAATAAAAAAAAAAAAAATTTTAGAAGCGGCCCCAGTCAACGTACGATGCCACAAACATGACAAACACAACACTTTTTCTTTCTTTTCCATTTTGGATATTTGGGGTCATTTGAGGTCACGGTATACCGTTCCCTTTTGCGTTATTTAATTCTTACCTAATAACGCTATATATGGATATAAAATGGTTGTTAATTTTTAATAATTTCGACACAAGGCACCACACACACAACGACACCACCAAGCTTTTCCACCCAAGGTGCTGCCGGAACTTTTTTGGGGGAAAAAGTTTTATATAGTATTTATTTCCCTACACGTAATTTTATTTTAAAGATCATTATTTAATATTCAAATGATATAATTTATTCATATATAATAATATTTCTATCTATATATGTAATATGTCATAAACATGTGAAAGTTTTGTACGTCTGGCAGGGCACGCCACATGAAATTCGCCGAGCATCTTTGGGAATTTAATGGTCCGTAACATTCTTTATTTCCCTACACGTAATTTTAATAAAAAAAAATCATTATTTAATATTAAAATAATATAATTTATTTATATATAATAATATTTCTATCTATATATGTAATAAACATGTGAAAGTTTTGTACGTCTGGCAGGGCACGCCACATGAAATTCGCCGAGCATCTTTGGGAATTTAATGGTCCGTAACATTCTATTTAATACTCTAATTCATATGCTGGACGAGTCTTATTGACTACAATATTTATTTCGACGAAAATAAATATTATTTTAATATTTTATTTAAAAGAAAATATTGTTCAAGTAATATTACTTGTATTTAAGGCTGAATGGTGCGACGTCACTAAGGGTCATTATTGCCCGTCACATCACTCCCCCCCCCCCCACTTTCCCCCAACCATTCCCCCCCCCCCCCCCCCCCAACAGAACCACAAAGAGTTTCAATCAATAGTAATTCTTTTTATTTTCTCGTTTACATTAACTCTCATTTTAGCTTTAGAGAAGCATTGATTATTAACAAGACTTCTCATATAATTTATGCTGGAAATTTATGATGATTTATGGCTGGTCGTGTCAGTCATTTGTATTCATTGCGATGTTTCGAAAGCAAGGTTAGCCTACATGAGTTTTCACAAAGGGGGTATATATATATATATATATATATATATATATATATATATATATATATATATATATATATATATATATACATATATACACACACACACACACACACATATATATATATATATATATATATATATATATATATATATATATATATATATATATATATATATATATATATATATATATACATATATACACACACACACACACACACACATATATATATATATATATATATATATATATATATATATATATATATATATATATATATATATATATATATATATATATATATGTGTGTGTGTGTGTGTGTGTGTATATATGTATATATATATATATATATATATATATATATATATATATATATATATATATATATGTGTGTGTGTGTGTGTGTGTGTGTGTGTGTGTGTGTATATATATATATATATATATATATATATATATATATATATATATATATATATATATATATATACATATATATATATATATATATATATATATATATATATATATATATATATATTTTGAATTAATGAGATTTATAAAATATATTTCTCAGAATCTATTTTCCAAACCATTATTCTATATTATATCTCTTCCTCTTTTAGTTTTATAGTATATATATTAAAGATTTATTTCAATGTTGTTCCTGTTCATAAGACGTTTTATTTAAATTGATTATTAATTCTTTTATAGTTTATTTATATCCTTATTTCTTTTCCTCACTGGTCTAGTTCTCCCTGTTGGAGCCCTTGGGCTTATAGCATCCTGCTTTTCCAACTAGGGTTGTAATTTAGCTAGTAATAATAATAATAATAATAATAATAATAATAATAATAATAATAATAATAATAATAATATTAATAATAATAATAATGACGAGTTATAATATACTGTGCTCAGTATAATGTTCTGTCCAGAGAGTCAGTGACTCAAAATGGGGGTTGGTAAGCTCACTGAGTCATAAATCTCTCTCTCTCTCTCTCTCTCTCTCTCTCTCTCTCTCTCTCTCTCTCTCTCTCTCTCTCTCTCTCTCTCTCTCTCTCTCTCTCTCTCTCTCGTTCTTCATTGTTTGTACAAGATGATAACTTTATGAAGATATATCATTTATGATTAATCTTTATTAATTTTGGTGTATATATAGCAGCAAGTTCTTGTGTGTGAAGTGTATATTATTACGTTCACACACACACACACACACACACACACACACACACACACACACACATATATATATATATATATATATATATATATATATATATATATTATATATATATATATATATGTGTGTGTGTGTGTGTGTGTGTGTGTGTGTGTGTGTGTGTGTGTGTGTGTAATAGAGCTTTCAAACACGCGGCCTATAATATTGTCTTTCAAGAAGAAACTAAAGACTTTCTTTTTCTCTAAGTTCTTGAATAAAATCGATTTTAAAATGAAGGATGAATAAACCATTTGATACTCTAAATACATAAGAAGATAAACTATAATAAAATCTTGTTTTATATCTTGTTTTTCATCGTCTAAATCCATTGTTTACTTATGATAGCAGGTGGCTGTTTGCATTAAAGGTTTTCCCAGCAGTTTTGTTTATTGTATGATGTAATCATTAATTTTTAGGCAATTAAGAGTTTATCATTATTTATGTTTAATTTCCCCGATGTTGTTTTAAAGGAGTCATTTATTTTCATTTTGCTTCAATTCCAGCAAGAGTAAAAGATGATGTCTTCAGAGAATAGTTCAATCTATTATTATTATTATTATTATTATTATTATTATTATTATTATTGTTGTTGTTGTTATTATTATTATTATTATTATTATTATTATTATCATGGTTGTTGTTGTTGTTGTTGTTAATTGCTAAGCTACAACCCTAGTCGAAAAAGCAACATGCTATTAAGTCCAAGGGCTCCAGCAGGGAAAATAGCCCAGTGAGGAGAGGAAATAAGGAAATAAATAGACTACAAGACAGGTAATTAATAAATTAAATAAAATATTTTAATAACAATAATAACATAAAAATAAATCTTTCATATTTAAACTATAAAAACTTTAACAAAACAAGAGGAAGAGAAATAAGATAGAATAGTGTGTCTGAGTGTACCCTCAAGCAAGAGAACTCTATTTATTTAGATTTCGAAATTTAGTGTAAATATAACTATTTCTGTATGTTTGTTTAAAAAAAAATCTATATTCAGTAATTAGCTATTGTTACCCTTATGAAAGTTCAAAATATTCCTGGAACAACGAGTCACGTGATTGGCTTAAATTTCTCGTCCATGTAGGCCTACAACTTTCCAGAACGAGGGAGCAAAGATATAAAGTTTATCAGTCAGTGAAGCCACCCACGGCTGATATATATATATATATATATATATATATATATATATATATATATATATATATATATATATATATATATATATGATGGACACAATATACGAATTATAGTTAATTATGATACTTTAATTTCACGGTACTTACATGAACTATATATAGGCCTATATATATATTTTCAACTATTTATCTTATGTTTTATTATGAATTTTATTTTTCCAACTGGTTATTTTGTGTTTATCATATAGTTTGCTGAAATATTTATGGTCAGAAGTAGATAAATTACAAGACAGAGAATAGGAAAAATACAAAGGTCATGCATTTGGCTAAAAATTAAAATATTACACACACATACACACACACACACACACACACACACACACACACACACACACACACACACACACACACACACAGCGACAACATGGTTCTCCGTTTTCTATCACCAACAGTAGTGACAGAAAACGAAATTCTCACCATAAGAGTCAGAGAATGTATATGGCTACATGGGTCTAAAAACACATAAATGAGAAAATGTGAACAAACCACTATTTATATCATACTAAAATATTTACTACGGAAATTTCAAAGAATACAAACCACTTTTTATATCATACTAAAATATTTACTACTGAAATTTCAAAGAATACATTATGAAACAAGCAAAATTATTTTCCTAAATTATTATTTAAGTTTTTTTAAGGAACAGTTGTGGATATATTTGAGTTTGTGTTTGTTTGCAATCATATATTGTATATTTATGTACGGTCTTTATACGCTTGTCTGATAGATATATACTCCCATTAAGAAAAAATAATGGCTAGCTTCAGTTTAAGAGTCTTCCTCTTCCTCTTCTTCTGAGAGAGAGAGAGAGAGAGAGAGAGAGAGAGAGAGAGAGAGAGAGAGAGAGAGAGAGAGAGAGAGTCATAATTTTATCATTTTGTTTAGATGATTGATTTCTTGCATTAAAACGTAAGTGTGTGTCTAGCCTTTCCTGTTTATAAACGGCTTCCGTAAATATTAGCTCTAAGACCATCATTCTTATGAGGCTCCTCCTTTCTTGTCATTTCTTTTGTATTTATTGTGCTTTTGTCTATTCTTTACTGTCCTTCTCCATACTAGTCCAATCCAATTATCTTCAATATACTGTAATGAGACTAGTATTCTATATTACTATTCTTACTGGCTAGGCTACAACCTTAGTTGGAATGCTGTTCTTTTCTATAATTTTCAATATATTGAGACTAGTATTCTGTATTACTATTCCTACTAGCTAAGCTACAACCTTAGTTGGGAAAGAGAGATTTTATCATCCCAAGGGCTCCAACGGGGAAGAATAGCCCAGTGAGGAATGGAAATAAGGCTTCTACACTTAGAATACCCCGTTTCGTTTCATGATTGGAAGACCCTGGCTGGTTCAAATCCCGCTCAAGCATGATAGTTTCTTGTAGTGTCTGCAACCTCACCATCCTTGTGAGATAAGGATGGGGGTTTAGGAGAGCCTATAGATCTACCTGCTGAGTCACCAGCAGCCATTGTCTGGCACTCCTTGGTCCTAGCTTGGGTGGAAAGGGGTCTTGGGTGCTGATCATATGTATATATGGTTAGTCTAGTGCAGGGATGGGGAACCTGCGGCCTTCTACGGCCTTTGATATATGTACAGTATGTGTAGTATATTTCTGTATTGACACTGAATATTGTGTGTTTGAAATAAATCTACTGTATGTACATACATACAAATATGTACACACAGACAATAGGAAAGTTGTGTTCAGTGATGTACCTCCCAGAGAATGGAAGCAATTTTTCCTTGAATTCAACGAATCCTAACGTTTTTTCCTTGTCAGCTACAACAGCTGGTGTAGCTGACAAGGAAAAACTGCTAGTTGCAGTGAGTGAGTGATTTAACGTATGATGGACGAGTTCCTGTTTTGTCCATCTCCTCACTGTGATCTATGTTAGTTTTAGATGAGTCAACAGGTTCCAGATTATATTTTATTTGTGCTTTTCCTGATGAGTTTTGATTGTATGAAAAACAGTTTCCCTTTGGTAACCTTAACGCAAGGACAAGAGGAACAGACTTTTTGACAACTTCAATAAGCAATGTCACAAAGGAGGACTAAATTTTACTTCCTTATTATAATAAGTTATGCACTGATGGTGTTCCAACTATGATGGCTTAAGACTAGGGATTTATTGAACATCTTAAGAAAGCAAAATAATTGATTTTTTTCAATGAAAATAGCTGAGTGTGTTTAAACAGATACAATTTTTTTTTTACTGGGATGTTGCATTTTTATGAGATGTGATTGTTTAAAAAGTACCTACTTGCCTATATAAAATATTTGAAAAGGTTATATTGTTGATATTTATAAGCTATCTTTTCCAAAAGATTAATATTATTTTACTTATCACTTCAATACAAAGAACCTACTTGCTTAACTAAAGTAATTTGAAAATGACATGCTTTCGATATTATTCATTTACTTACGGTAGTTTGAAAACTACCCAAACTTGAATGAAATATTTTAAGATTTAGTTTTCAATATAATTCATTTACTGATTACTTGTATAAGAAAGTACTTAATTCAAATATTTGAAATTGTAATGCTTTAAATTTTTATATACCTGTCATTCTTTCTTTAGATTACTAATAAATGACTTGGAGGATAAAATAACCTTGAGGAACATTGAGGAATTGCAACATGGCCTTCATCCAAAAAAAAAAAAAAAAAAAAAAGGTTCCCCACCCTTGGTCTATAGTCCATTTCTTTTAGCGATGCATATTTGCACCGACTCGCAGCAGTGCCCTTTTAGCTCGGAAAAGTTTCCGGATCGCTGATTGGTTGGACAAGATAATTCTAACCAATCAGCGATCAGGAAACTTTTCCGAGCTAAAAGGGCACCGCCGCGAGTCGGTGCAAATATGCATCGCTAAAAGAAATGGACTATAGTGCATTGTTCTGCTTGCTAGGGCAATGTCACTGCTCCTTGCCTCTGCCATTCATGAGTCGCCTTTAAAACTTTAAACTTCCTGCTTGTCTTATTCTTGGCTTTAAATAAAAAAAACTTAAGCCGTAATATTGGAGACTTTAAGACTTATATATTTCCTTTTCTATCTGTTTTTTTTATATATATTTGCAGGCATTTTGAGACAATAATAATTGAAATCAAATTTATGTAGGCTGACCTAGTCTCTGTCTGAAGAACATGGCTGCCATTTTTGTACCCCTTCTATTGGCTTCAGAAAACAAGCAGCTATCTAGTAGCCTCTGATATCAGTTTCAGAAACATTGTTTAAAAAGAAAAAACAAATATGTTTATTTCTTTTTATATATTCCTTTCAGATTTCATAATGATTTTTTTCAATTCATACTGAATATTTTTCATGTAGGGAATTGAATTAAAGATATTTGAATGGGTATAGTATTTAATCTTATCTGATACATATAGACTTAATTCTATTAAAGAAACTATGTTTAATTTCACTTATTACAGTTAATTATATTGATACGAATACAAAACAGTTTGAAATAATTGCTCACAATATCTTCTTTCCAATTTGCGTAAACCTTCAACTCTCTTCACAGGGTTACGGATTAACGGTCTCCTATCGTAAATGTAAATAAATTTGCTTATGAAGTAAACTCGTTCTAAGGGCTCGGCCAGACCAAGCGCGGCTAGCGACGAGGTAAGCGGCAAGAGGTTCCAGCTGATAATTGAAACTTTAGGTATCTTATGTAGGTGGCCAGATAGGAGTCGCGAGGCTTCCCGCGACTCCTATCTGGCCACCTACATAAGATACCTAAGGTTTCAATTATCAGCTGGAACCTCTTGCCCGCGACTCCTATCTGGCCACCTACATAAGATACCTAAGGTTTCAATTATCAGCTGGAACCTCTTGCCCGGGACTCCTATCTGGCCACCTACATAAGATACCTAAGGTTTCAATTATCAGCTGGAACCTCTTGCCCGGGACTCCTATCTGGCCACCTACATAAGATACCTAAGGTTTCAATTATCAGCTGGAACCTCTTGCCCGCGACTCCTATCTGGCCACCTACATAAGATACCTAAGGTTTCAATTATCAGCTGGAACCTCTTGCCCGGGACTCCTATCTGGCCACCTACATAAGATACCTAAGGTTTCAATTATCAGCTGGAACCTCTTGCCCGGGACTCCTATCTGGCCACCTACATAAGATACCTAAGGTTTCAATTATCAGCTGGAACCTCTTGCCCGGGACTCCTATCTGGCCACCTACATAAGATACCTAAGGTTTCAATTATCAGCTGGAACCTCTTGCCCGCGACTCCTATCTGGCCACCTACATAAGATACCTAAGGTTTCAATTATCAGCTGGAACCTCTTGCCCGCGACTCCTATCTGGCCACCTACATAAGATACCTATGGTTTCAATTATCAGCTGGAACCTCTTGCCCGCGACTCCTATCTGGCCACCTACATAAGATACCTAAGGTTTCAATTATCAGCTGGAACCTCTTGCCGCTAACCTCGTCGCTAGCCGCGCTTGGTCTGGCCGGGCCCTAAGGGAGTCCTGTTGCTGCTTAATTCTACTTGCTTTCAAGTTCCCAGATAGAACACAGATCTTCCATCAGTTGTGTTGACAAATGATTTAAATATTGCAATGTTTACATTCCAATTTCTCCGGTTGGGTTTTCCCGCCACCGGCTGTTCAGACAATTTGTCCGTTACCCTTTAATTATTTCTACGGTTCTTCACTATTAACCGTGTGATTTTCTAGAAAATTCTACAGAAATATCATTCTGTTTTTCATCATCTTTTTATAATCATTTATCAAAATAAAGTTTATAGTTATCTTTTTTTTTTTTTCATGGTCTGTGCTCCTGGCTGCACTGTTGTCTCCAGTCACTAATATCTAAGCTAAAAGCTAAGAAAACTTTCGCCTCTTATTTTTATTTTTAATGAAGCTGCACTTGTAATATACTCAGGACTTCATATGGTTTTTATGTTGGTTAATGACTAGAAATTTAACACAATAGTACTAAATTTGTAGTAGTCTGTAGTTTGTATAAGGCTACATCATTTACAAATTATTAGCAAATCTTTAAAACATGATTGACAATTGATTAACCTTAGGTTAGGTTAGGTTAGATTAAGTTAGGCTAGGTTGGTTTAACATGTCTTTTCAGTGTTCTATTTTTGGCCCATATACAAACTACAGTATTCTGAATTATAATTTTACAACCTAAACCTTAAAAGGAGTCTTCGACGATTTCTACACCGAGCCACAGGGGTCTCCATATTCACCCATCTGCCTCCAAAAGTAAAAAGTAAGAAAGACTGGGAGAGCAATTCCAAATAAAATCCTTGCGCCTCTTAGAACTCTTTTAGGGCTAAGGTAATCTGCCAATCCACAGGCCTTTCCTTTATTTTTAAACCAGCGACTGGTGGAGATTGGTTTTACCATACTTGTCGTTTGTTTCATTACAGTCCGGCTGGTGGCCAAGTGCACGAAAATTATGATAGAAACGTAGTTGATGACGAATAAATACCACCCGTCGATCTCCTTATTGTAAGAGGTTGTGGGAAGGTTGGACAAGGACTCGGTATAGAGGGATATAAGCACCAGCATCGTCGTGAGACTCATGCTTCCCCGCTCGGAGAAATTCTCTGAGTCGATGAATAGAGTTCCATAAGCAATCAGAAGCAGGAGGAATGTAGGGAAGTAAGTCGAAAGGAGTTCGTGGTCTATTCTCCTTTTTAGTTGGAAATCAATCTGTAATATGTGATTTGAGCCACTTACATTCCATTGCCCCACCAAGTACTCGCTCAGTTCAGTATTCCCAAAGAAATTCAGAGTCTTATTAATGATGTTGATACTGTTCAGTGGAACATTGGTGATTCCGATCTTGAAGTGACAAAACTGTTCGTCGTGAGGGTAACGTTTGAGACAAAACAGGCAACGGAGAGTTGGGTGCTGCGTTAGGTTATAGAGGATTGGAGATTCAGCCCCTGGATAGATGGTATCTGAAAAGACCCAGAGTCCTGCTTAATATTTTGACATCTAACAGAACTGTTTTAAGGCTAATTTGAAGAATGTTCTCTTCTTGATCATATCATCAGTAACTTTCAGCTTGTAGGCTGTTCAATTCTTCAACAATTTGCACCTAGAAGCAAAAACTGCTGAAACTTCAAGTATATATGGCAACAAAGGGCTAACTTAATATCTTGATTAAAAGGACTCGGTAATGAGTACCGTAGAATTGTAATATATAAACAGTGATAGGTTACAATGATGTTTAAATCAATGGAACGAATATGCCTTTCCTGAAAGAAAACCTATAGTGAATGTATCTCAGTAACTAAAATTCATCTACTTTTAGGTGAGCAATTGCAAGGCAATTTGAAATCAGAGTTTTTTTCTTACACTAGTTTGTAAATTATAATTTCACTGACTTTAGTGACTATATAGTAGTCACTGCAAAGATTCGAGGCTAAATAAGCCCCTCCCATGGATGATGTCATAGCCAATCAAGTCGTCTCCCACATTAGTAGTGGTCACAATACACCCCCTTGCACATTTCAAACCGTCAATGCGGAAGACAAAATGACTGGCTATGACGTCATCAGGACTGGGGATTATTTTACACAGAATCTTTGCCGTGACTATAGTGAATGCGTCAAAGCTATCATGAATTGGATCAGAAAACTAAGCTCAGTACAGTATGTAAACTTATGCCTTGCAGAGGTGATATATAATCAACATTAAAGTATTTAATTGCTTTACCTAGAATTAATTACTCAAAAGTGTGAAGAGATTACTAATGATCAGCTTACCATCTCCATTACTTTTCCCTTCAGTTGCTTTTTGAACCATCACCGATGGTTGGTGGTCGATGCTTCCATAGCTAGTAGCTGGAGAGATGGAAGTGTGAGGCACCCATATTGGCCAGTCTTTGCCTCGCTGTTTCAAGATAAGGTTAGCTTCTGGATCGGGCTGCAGATTTTTGAAGGATATTCGCTCTTCATACCAAATAATCTCAATGCTGAGCTCCAGAGAGACCGTCATTTTTAGCAAGTTAACCTCCACATGATAAATGTCCACTGCAATTGAGAAATCCATAGGCAGCTTTGGGGGTATGTCACTCATGTAAGCTGTCGGTAGTTTAATACGTGTACAGTTTTTTTCATCACTCCAGTCGTTACATTCCGGTATCATATTGCAGCGGCTTGTTATGTTGATGCAAGACCCGTCGTCACATGTGAACTCTTCCTCATAGGAACACTTACTCAACACCAACATCCTCGAGTCATCGCAAAGGGAAAGATTAGAGTTTTCTGCCTTCCACTCCATTCGCCCCACCGGCACAGTGGTGCAATATGTACTGGCAATTTGGCTGTTGTCGTCATTATTAATCAGGAACCATTTTGACTCATTTCCTGTTTGTATGCTCATCCCTGTCAACCCAGCTAGAAAATAATCACCATTTGGGTTTAAGGAAAAGACAAATTCAAGGGCCAAGCGCGTTTTGGGGGACTTTCCATTCTTGCACAAACCACGAAGATGAAAGATAGATCTCGAGTTAAGATACTCGCCAAAAAAACAGAAACTATCACAAGTTAAAGAGCTAAAAATTACTTCGTGAGATGTTAATAGCATCGGTGGTTCGTGAATAAAATCAGCGGATTGGTCAACACATTGGTTGTTGGTATCATCATTTGGCAGGGAATAGTTATTAATAAAATATTGAAAATGACCACTGTTAGTAATCCAGCCAAATCTATATGATGAAAAACTCGTGCTACACTGAGAACCAGATTTTTCTAGCCTGGTGGATAAATGTGTTAAAGATTTCCAAGTTTGGGGTCTGGCTAGGGACATCCCATAGATCTCTAACTTCTCTAAGGCCTCTTTGAATGGCATAGCTGTCTGAAAAAAGAAGACAGGTTTATCGAGTTCGTCGCAGTAGTTCTCGTGAACTTCGTTGACCTCACCATAGATTTCCCAAGGGGAAGAGACCCACGATATGATGTTTCCTGGCAGAATGGTACTTTCGCAGTTTTTCGTCTTCAGGAGTTCTTCTCTGGAGAGCGGTCGAGACCAAAAGAAAACTTGTGATATTCTACCCCGGAATATCTGTCCGAGGGGGAAGGTGCCTCCTAATTCGTCTTGATCTTGTCCCAAAATTAAGATACCATCTAACCAGAGTTTTGGTATGGGGTTCATTGGACTGCAAATAGAGCACATGTTCAGATGGAGAATAACTAGTCTGTCTTCCACAAACTGCCTTCTGTTGTGGTTTTACATTGAAATTGAAATGTGGAGGATCATCAGCAAAGTTATAAGTTCACAAAACAAACACGAGTTATAAAAGCAAACGGACAAAAGCTAAAGGACGTACCGTTGATCGATGAGCTCATTTTGTAGGTAGACGTTCAAGTTCCCTTCTGCGTCCCCCACCAAACAAACGTGATACCACATCATGGGATAGATGAAAGCCTGTATTTTCACGTGGTAGATATCGTACAAAATCCAAAGAACGCGTGGTATTACACCTGTCAGAAGAGAGTGCCAGGTATTCAGAATCCGTTAATATCTAAACAGGAGAATCAAATGCAGCCTGAATCTGACGAACATAGGATAAAGGAAGAGAACTGTATAAGTTTGGGTTTCGCATGACGGAGCAATAGATCTATCCTTTTAATAAGCAAAACTGAAAATGGGTGAAAAACAATGCAGAAATCAGTACTAAAGAAACTCACATATCTTCAGCATCATCATGTTGTCCAAAGTGGCGTAGCTGAGGATAGCGGGCAATGGAGTGAAGACCTCAACCTTAAAATCCACGCACAACGTAAACGCTTCTAAATAGGCCTTCGACACTTCTCCCCCGGAAAATTCCAGAGATATATTTCCCCGCTCGGCAATCTCACGGACCGTCATGGGTTCTTCTTCATCGTTTCTCACATCGGGAAGATCTCCCAGCTTCGTTTTGATGGCCGTTGTCACGTTCAGAAGAATGTAATTGTCCGTGGAAGCTCTTTTCTCCGGTTGCAGCTGGTACACTTGACTGCTTGTCAGTCCTGAAGTCAGGGAGAAGAAGAAGACGAATCATAATTCTTATTTCAAGAACAAGTGATGAAGCTAAATCTTGAAATTGGATTAGTGTACTGTATATCTATACATCTATATCTAGCTACTTATTAACAAATTTATCAATCTAATATATATATATATATATATATATATATATATATATATATATATATATATATATATATATATATATATATATATATATATGATAATAATAATTATGATAATAAATGGAGCCGTTTCTAGTCCACTGCAGGACAAAGGCCTCAAACATGTCTTCATTCATGTCTAAGGTTTAGCCAGTTTCATCACCACGTTGGCCATTACGAATTGGTGATGGTGGGAGATTGGAAAATCTAATCTGATCACTCACAGCAAACCAACATAGTATGGGTGACCCTACCTAATACAGCTTTGCTGATCATGGCAGAGAGAGAGAGAGAGAGAGAGAGAGAGAGAGAGAGAGAGAGAGAGAGAGGTACTTACCAAAAGATAACATGAAACACAAAGAGGCAAAATTGATAACAATATTCTTCATTTCTAAAACTGGTCAGAATTTGAATCCTTCAGTCACAGCTTTTACCCAATTGACCATCTCTAAATAACTGAGTGTCCACTTAGATAACATGGGTATGTAGGACCCCATTTGCCTTTCGTAAATATTGTTTATCGCTATGGTAACCGTGTTTACTCTTCTTTGTGTTCGATAGGATGATAATTTGGCTTAAACAGGGCATAGATTGATTTCCAGCCACGGCCTTGTTTTCTGAGCAAACAGCCATTCTGGAAATGAGTTTAGGTGTTTAATGGATTTTCATAGATTAGGCTCTAAGTAGGTTGTTGTTATTATTATTGTTATTATTATTATTATTATTATTATTATTATTATGATGATGATGATGATTACTACGACTACTGCTATTATTATTATTATTATTATTATTATTATTATTATTATTATTATTATGATTACTACGACTACTGCTATTATTATTATTATTATTATCATTATTATTATTATTATTATTATTGTTACTACTACTACTACTACTACTACTACTACTGCTACTACTACTACTATTATTATTATTATTATTATTATTGTTGTTGTTGTTGTTGTTACTACTACTACTACTACTACTACTGCTACTACTACTACTATTATTATTATTATTATTATTATTATTATTATTATTATTATTATTATCATCATTATTATTATTATTATTATTATTATTATTATTATTACTAGTTAATCTACAACCATAGTTGGAAAAGCAGGGTGCTATAAGCCCAAGGGCTCCAACGGGGAAAATAGCCCAGTGAGGAAAGGAAATAAGGAAATAGACTACAAGATTAGTTCAAGAATAATAACAACATTAAAATATATCTTTCATATATAAACAACAAATCTTCAAAATAACAAAAGAAAGATAAATAAAATAGAATAGTGTGCTCGTGTGCACCCTCAATCAAGACAACTCTACCCCAAGACAGTGGAAGACCATGGTACAGAGGCTATGGCACTACCCAAGACTAGAGAACAATGGTTTGATTTTGGAGTGTCCTTCTCCTAGATGAGCTGCTTACCATAGCTGAAGTCTCTTCTACCCTAACCAAGAGGGAAGTAGCCACTGAACAATTAGAGTGAAATAGTTAACAATGAAGAATATATTCTTTAAGGTTATATAAAGAATATATGAAGAATTTATATGTGAAAATAGAATAAACCATGATAAAGATTTCGATGATAATGAAAGTAACAATAACAACATCTTTGAAAATAGTAATAGTAGTAAAACTAAGCATAAATTCATTATAATTCATCTATTGTAGCCGTTAATAAAGACTCAAATTTCCTGATTTTTACTTTGCTTGCAGTACTTCCCTTGATTCTTTCTTCTCATTCACTTCTTTAGAAATTCTTGTAAACAAAATTACTTTGGAAATACACACTCTTGGATAAAGTGCATCCCCAGTCAGGTAGGCCTATTGCTCACCACGCCTCTCAGAGAACAGAGTGTTGAGTTGTTAACTACAAATAGACTCACGAAACAGCTATAACGATATTTCAGTTTTATCATGTTATAAAAGAAGCTATTGTATATATCATATCCACAATTTACTAATTTTAGTACTATTTTTCTGGTCCTATATTGCAGGGGAACCCTACTCACTACATGACCTTTCGTAATTCGTTTTATCGTATAGGCCTACATTCCAAGGCATCCAGCATTTCACATATTGCTCGTTTATTATCATGCCCACATTATCGAAACATTTAGAAAGCATGAAAGTCTTCAGTTTCCTCTTGAAAGTCTTAATATCTTTAGTCTTTTGGATGTCTAGTGAAAGCTTGTTGTAGGCCTATAGTCTTTCAGCACATCTGAAAGTTCTAGAACCTACAATAGACATAAACCTTGGTTCCAATAATTTGAAACCATCTGTAACTATAAAAAGTTTAAATATGCTCAATTTAAAAACAAATTTCAGGGGAAATTATGTAGATAATATGTATGACCTTTGCAAAGGTGAAGAAGATACTACTGAACATTTATTTTCATGCCCAAAATTAGGACAGTTAATGAAAGTAGACATAAGTGTAGTTTCAAAATTCTAGCAGGGATCTGGTTGCATTTATAAGTAGGCCAATGCCTTTGAAAGAAGAATTTAAAAAGTCTAAACTGACCACATTAGGTTGTCAAAACTGGCGATAGCAAGGTGCTATCATATCTGATTTTGAGGTAGAATGGGATAAAAGTAAAGATTGAGACTTTCATTATTAATTTATTTATGGTACAGGTTAAATAAGCTTTAATAGGACAATAAGATTAAGCCTAGAAGCTTTGCATCTCTCTATTTTGCGGAGTGAGCAGTTAGGAACCAAAAACCAGGAATTATCATGTCAACACGATATTATTATTATTATTATTACTAGCCAAGCTACAACCCTAGTTGGAAAAGCAGGATGCTATAAGCCCAAAGGCTCCAACAGGGAAAAATAGCCCAGTGAGGAAAGAAAATAAGAAAATAATTAAATGATGAGAACAAATTAACAATAAACCATTCTACAAACAGTAACAACGTCAAAAGATATGTCATACATAAACTATAAAAAGAGACTTATGTCAGCCTGTTCAGCATAAAAACATTTGCTGCAAATTTGAACTTTTGAAGTTCTACTGATTCAACTACCCGATTAGAAAGATCATTCCACAACTTGGTCACAGCTGGAATAAAGCTTCTAGAATACTGTGTAGTATTGAGCAATTCTCTTAAATATCCTGGACGTCAGTTATAACGATATCTTAATTTTTTCTTCTTATATAATAAGTTATCGTATATAATAAAATATGACTCAATCCTACGTTGTTGATGCATACAATAGAGACACCATATCCTGTGAAGGACGTCTGTACTCTCGAGCTGATAAGGTTAAAGGCGTCCACCGGATGGTAGTTAACTAAGTTCTTTAGTTTACCCTTGACTCCTTAACTTGCTATAACTACAGGTTCTTTGTGCTTCAATGTTTTAGTTGAATTCTCCAAAAAAAGTTTGTTAGTTGAATCGGTGGAACTTCGAAAGTTCAAACTTGTAGTGAATGTTTTTGATGTTGAACAGGCTGACTTAAATATATTTTTTTATAGTTTATTTATGAAAGATCTGTTTATTATTGTTATTGTTCTTGAAATATTTTACTTTAATTGTTCATTACTTCTCTTGTGGTTTGTTCATTTCCTTGTTTTCTTTCTGCACTGAGCTATTTATTTTTTCCTGTTGGAGCCCTTGGGCTTATAGCATCCTGTTTTTCCAACCAGGGCTGTAACTTAGCTAATAATAATAATAATAATAATAATAATAATAATAATAATAATAATAATAATAATAATAATAATAATAGTGTTTTCAATATATTTGTATATTTAAAGGCATTAAAGGTATATAAAAAATGTAAAATACTGATTGTTTTACAGATATTGACTGATCATAAGATATTTTACATCAAAGGAAAATAGTTGAAGATGAAATTTCAAAACCATTTGAATTTTTGGTTAGGCCTATTATCCACGTGGACTGGTGTAGTTCTAACGACTCCTGATAACAGAGGTAAGTTTAAACTAAGTTTCTGTAGTTTAAGTAGAAAACTCTACAGTTTAATCATTTTGCTTATTGTAGAATCTTTAGAAGACATTAATAAGTGTCTTAAATTCCTATGTTTTTTAATAATGCAGAAAATCCTTGGGCAAGTCTAAGTCTTATTTAAAAGAACAAACTAAAGTATAGTTTTTTATTTAAGGTTTTTATTAATTCTATTTAAAAGGTAAATTTGAATTTTCTTTTAGTGTTATGTTTGTTCGTATTTTGGATTACTTATACAAGTTTCATACAAAGCAGACATGCTGTAGTACTCAAAGGTAGCGTCCTTGTCTGGTGATTGCTAGACTGGGGTTCGAGTCCCGCTCAGACTCGTTAGTTCCTTTGGTCGCTGCATCCTCACCATCCTTGTGAGCTAAGGATGGGGAGTTTGGGGGAGCCTATAGGTCTATCTGCTGATTGCTAGACTGGGGTTCGAGTCCCGCTCAGACTCGTTAGTTCCTTTGGTCGCTGCATCCTCACCATCCTTGTGAGCTAAGGATGGGGGGTTTGGGGGAGCCTATAGGTCTATCTGCTGAGTCATCAGCAGCCACTGCCTGGCCCTCCTTGGTCCTAGCTTGGGTGGAGAGGAGGCTTGGGCGCTGATCATATGTAATATGGTCAGTCTCTTGGGCATTGTCCTGCTTGATAGAGCAATGTCACTGTCCCTTGCCTCTGCCATTCATGAGCGGCCTTTAAACCTTTAAACCTTTAAGACCACACTTCAATCTTTCTATAGTCAATTTTTTTTAGGGAGACAGGTTTTGCACCGACTCGCAGGGGTGCCCTTTTAGCTCGGAAAAGTTTCCTGATCGCTGATTGGTTGGACACGATAATGCAAACCAATCAGATAGCAGGAAACTTTCCCGAGCTAAAAGGGCACCGCTGCGAGTCAGTGCAAATGCGCCTCATTGAAAAAAAATTAGTATAGATCTGGGGTAAATATAGTTTATTTTATTTATTAGAAATTTTGTTTATTTTGGTCTGAAATACGATAATATAAAGCAAGTTTTATGATTTAAGAAATTATATGGTTTAGCGTTACTTTGTCAGGGGTAAAACCGGTTTGGAAGCAACATAGGGTTGAGACATGGTAGAGTAAACTATACTCAATTTTTTTTAATGAGGCGCATTTGCATTGACTCGCAGCGGTGCCCTTTTAGCTTGGAAAAGTTTCCTCCTATCTGATTGGTTAGAATTATCTTAATTATCTTGTCCAACCAATCAGCGATCAGGAAACTTTTCCGAGCTAAAAGGGCACCCCGCGAGTCGGTGTAAATCTGCCTCACTAAAAAGAATTGACTATAGGTAAGGATGAGAATCCTAGGTTAGGTTAGGTGTTGAGCCGTAGTTAGGCGATGTTGTTGTGTTAATATACTTTTACAAATATGCTTAATTTCAGTCAAAACTTTTGAAATTTTACAAATTCTGTCCCAAACGAACTACGAAAATTCCATTAATAAAAATTTCATAACATTGCTAGTACAGTGGTAACGTTTTGCCTAGCATTCGCATGGCAGCAGATCGATCCCAGCTCGGGACCGTGAGTTTAAGCGGTTTAGTGGGAAGGCCACTGCTGTGCTTGGGCAACACAATGGGGTGGCTTGCCTGGCTGACGTTCTGGTGAGCATCAATTCAGATGAAACTTTTAACCTTTAAAATGATTCCGTAGGTCTTCCAGCACCGACCTTGCATGTCGTTGGAGTGACTTTCGACTCGGTTGATTTGCAATGGGACTACGAGGGCCAGGCCCCTCCCGAGGGCGTCACCTTCATGTTGAAATACTGGCAAGCCCACAGTGAAGACCGCGTGGTTAATTCTGTGCAAACCACGAGGAATTTCCACAAGTTAAACGGTAAGAAACGAGATTAGGCCTTCTTCTTCTTCTTCTTCTTCTTCTTCGTCTGCATCTTTTCCCACTTCTATGTGGGGTCGACGTTTCTGGCCAGCTTTCTCCACCTACCTCTGTCCCACACTTCATCACCGGTTAATCCCTTTGATCGAAGGTCATCCTTTGATACAGTCCATCCACCTTCGCTTTGGTCTCCCTCTCCTTCTCGTTCCCTGTACCTCCATTTCTATCATTCTCCTCCCAATATACTGTTCATCTCTTCTCATGACATGACCATACCACCTCAGTCTACTTTCTTCATCGGTTAATCCCTTTGATCGAAGGCCATCCTTTGATACAGTCCATCCACCTTCGCTTTGATCTCCCTCTCCTTCTCGTTCCCTGTACCTCCATTTCTATCATTCTCCTCCCAATATACTGTTCATCTCTTCTCATGACATGACCATACCACCTCAGTCTACTTTCTTCATCGGTTAATCCCTTTGATCGAAGGCCATCCTTTGATACAGTCCATCCACCTTGGCTTTAGTCTCCCTCTCCTTCTCGTTCCCTGTACCTCCATTTCTATCATTCTCCTCCCAATATACTGTTCATCTCTTCTCATGACATGACCATACCACCTCAGTCTACTTTCTTCATCGGTTAATCCCTTTGATCGAAGGCCATCCTTTGATACAGTCCATCCACCTTCGCTTTGGTCTCCCTCTCCTTCTCGTTCTCTGTACCTCCATTTCTATCATTCTCCTCCCAATATACTGTTCATCTCTTCTCATGACATGACCATACCACCTCAGTCTACTTTCTTCATCGGTTAATCCCTTTGATCGAAGGCCATCCTTTGATACAGTACATCCACCTTCGCTTTGGTCTCCCTCTCCTTCTCGTTCCCTGTACCTCCATTTCCATCACTCTCCTCCCAATATACTGTTCATCTCTTCTCACGACATGACCATACCACCTCAGTCTACTTTCTTGGATCTTATCTGATAGTTCTCTTAACTTCTGTGGTACCCCTAATTACCTCATTCCGTATCTTATCTCTTCTTGTCACCCCACACACCCAGTTATCTTTATCAGTTTACTTGTTTACCAAAGTCATGGCAGTATGTTTGAAACAGTTTATCTTTAAATTATATAATTGAAGTTTTTTGTTCCCAATGGAGACTATTATAAAATAATCCATTTTCTCAGGTTTCATGCCGATGACGGAATACGGCTTTCAAGTGTCAGCGGTTGATGAAAAGCAAGTTGGAACTCCATCAAACGTTTTGTTAGTCACAGTGGCAACCATCAGTAAGTTATTGATATTACTCATCTCTATACAACTGATTATCTGATAGATGAAGCCTTCTGCGGTTATGCCAAAAACACAAATATAGAATTACTTAGGAAAAGAACTTTGCAAATACCAGGCGTAGACCTAGGATACCACTAAACTAGACATATAAGTTTTTATTTATTTATTAATTACATATAGGCCTAACTACCCCCAAAAAATAAAGAGCAATGGGAGGTGGGAGTCTATGTTATTTGTATATTAAACTAAACCAAAACTCAGAGCAATGCCAAGTGTGAGTCTAGAAAAATTAGTACTAAAATTAAAGGTAGAATTCAGGGCTCCAAGAGAAGCATTGAGACTAGGTTTAGAAGTTCTCACAAGCGAAAATAGGGTCTGGATTCCACTCTTAATATATTTTCAACCTAAATTTGACTACCTCATCTTCTTAATCATAGATTCTATACTATTTTAGGATATAAATGATCCTTAATAGATTGATAGACCTACAGAATATGAGCTAGTTTATATCTAATGTAGTTCATTCATTTCCTTGCCAAGCTGGACTTTAGAAGCTCAAACTTACAGTGACTGATTTTATATTGAATATGTTGACATGATTCTCTCTTCAGTGTTTATATGTAATAGATAAATTATAACGTTACCAATCTTAAGGTATTTTATAGTTTCTACCATTACTTTCATTTATAGTTTATTTATTTCTTTATTTCCTTATTTTCCACTGTCTTGGGTTGAAGTTCTCTTGCGTGAGGGTACACTCAGGCACACTATTCTATCTGTTTTCTTTCCTCACTGGGATATTTTCCCTGTTGGAGCCCTTGGGCTAATAGCATCTTACTTTTCTTGATAGGGATGTAGCTTAGCTAATAATAATAGTAATAATAATAATAATAATAATAATAATAATATATTATTATTATTATTATTATTATTATTATTATTATTATTATTATTATTATCTAAGCTAAAACCCTAGATGGGAATGCAGAATGTTATAAGCCCGAGGGCTCCAACAGGGAAAATATCCCAGCGAGGAAAGGAAATAAGGAAACTGCAAGAAAAGTAATGAACAATTAAAATGAAATATTCTAAGAACAGTAACAACATTAAAATAAATTTTTTATATATAAAAAATAGAAACTTTAACAAAAAACAGAAGAGAAATAAGATAGAATAGTGTGCCCGAGTGTACCCTCAAGCAAGAGCACTCTAACCCAAGACAGTGGAAGACCATGGTACAGTGGTTATGGTACTACCCAAGACTAGAGAACAATGGTTTCATTTTGGAGTGTCCTTCTCCTTGAAGAGCTGCTTCCAGTCATTCCAAGACTTTGATTCCTGATATAGAGTTTTTATTAACAGGTTTTTCGCTGTTGAGAGCCGTTGAACGTGGCCATCTCAACGTGGTTAAAGATTTGTTACAATTGGATCCTGACATTGATGAAGGAGATGGTGAGTTGAAATTAATAATGACGTTTATACATACATACATATACCAAGGCACTTCCCCCAATTTTGGGGGGTAGCCGACATCAACAAAGAAACAAAACAAAAAGGGGACCTCTACTCTCTACGTTCCTTCAGCCTAACCAGGGACTCAACCGAGTTCAGCTGATACTGCTAGGGTGCCACAGCCCCCCCCCCTCCCCCATTATCCACCACAGATGAAGCTTCATAATGCTGAATCCCCTACTGCTGCTACCTCCGCGGTCATCTAAGGCACCGGAGGAAGCAGCAGGGCATACCGGAACTGCGTCACAATCGCTCGCCATTCATTCCTATTTCTAGCACGCTCTCTTGCCTCTCTCACATCTATCCTCCTATCACCCAGAGCTTTCTTCACACCATCCATCCACCCAAACCTTGGCCTTCCTCTTGTACTTCTCCCATCAACTCTTGCATTCATCACCTTCTTTAGCAGACAACCATTTTCCATTCTCTCAACATGGCCAAACCACCTCAACACATTCATATCCACTCTAGCCACTAACTCATTTCTTACACCCGTTCTCTCCTTCACCACTTCGTTCCTAACCCTATCTACTCGAGATACACCAGCCATACTCCTTAGACACTTCATCTCAAACACATTCAATTTCTGTCTCTCCATCACTTTCATTCCCCACAACTCCGATCCATACATCACAGTTGGTACAATCACTTTCTCATATAGAACTCTCTTTACACTCCCTTAACTGACTCCAACACTTTGCTACCTTCATTCACTCTCTGACGTACATCTGCTTCCACTCCACCATTTGCTGCAACAACAGACCCCAAGTACTTAAACTGATCCACCTCCTCAAGTAACTCTCCATTCAACATGACATTCAACCTTGCACCACCTTCCCTTCTCGTACATCTCATAACCTTACTCTTACCCACATTAACTCTCAACTTCCTTCTCTCACACACCCTTCCAAATTCTGTCACTAGTCGGTCAAGCTTCTCTTCTGTGTCTGCTACCAGTACAGTATTATCCGCAAACAACAACTGATTTACCTCCCATTCATGGTCATTCTCTCCTACCAGTTTTAATCCTCGTCCAAGCACTCTAGCATTCACCTCTCTGACCACTCCATCAGCATACAAGTTAAACAACCACGGCGACATCACACATCCCTGTCTCAGCCCCACTCTCACCGGAAACCAATCACTCACTTCATTTCCTATTCTAACACATGCTTTACTACCTTTGTAGAAACTTTTCACTGCTTGCAACAACCTTCCACCAACTCCATATAACCTCATCACATTCCACATTGCTTCCCTATCAACTCTATCATATGCTTTCTCCAGATCCATAAACGCAACATACACCTCCTTACCTTTTGCTATATATTTCTCGCATATCTGCCTAACTGTAAAAATCTGATTCATACAACCCCTACCTCTTCTAAAACCACCCTGTACTTCCAAGATTGCATTCTCTGTTTTATCCTTAATCCTATTAATCATTACTCTACCATACGTTTATATATATATATATATATATATATATATATATATATATATATATATATATATATATACTGTACATATATATATATATATATATATATATATATATACATATTTATACTGTATATATATATATATATATATATATATATATACATATATATACTGTATATATATATATATATATATATATATGTATATATATATATATATATATATATATGTGTGTGTGTGTGTGTATACTGTGTATATACATATATATATATATATATATATATATATATATATATATATATATATATGCAAGTATACATTGTATGTATATACTATACATATGTATATACATATTGATGTAACTGCACATATACACTATATATATACATATACAAACATGTATGCGTTATTCATTTATTAGTTTCAGATATATTTCTTATACATTTTTATTCAATTGTAGTTAAGCATTGCCAATTTTATCTAGTAAATCACTTAGTGGTTTAGATTACATTTTAGTAATTCATATTATTAGATAATTAACTTGAATTACCACCGGCTAATTAACATATATAACTTTATTTTACCAAGTTTCAATAAGAAAAATGAATTTCTGACTTTTTGAAATCAAAATCTCCTTGCTATATTTGAAAGTAAAACCTCTAGAGATATTTTAAAGAAATTGCAATTCTTGCTAAAACTATGACCCCTTCGTCAGGCATGTACCTGAAGATGGCCGCTCAGATGGGACATTTGGGCGTGGTGCAGTACTTACTCGCAGAGGGGGCAGACCCAGACGCTGACGAAGATGGTAATTATATGGGTTGTTAATAATATTGCTAAAGAAGCAGAGATAATCAGCATAATTTGTTTAGTTGCCTTTGGTTGTATGTAACTCTTTTTCTGGGATTTTTGCATATCTGAAGGTTGATAATAATAATAATAATAATAATAATAATAATAATAATAATAATAATAATAATAATAATAATAATAATAACTTTTGGAAAATTGCACATCTGTCATTCTCATTCTGCCTAGGTACCATTTCCACACTGGATAACTTTCCAAATTGGTGTTCTAGCATTTTGCTTTTCTAAATAGGATTGCAGCATAGCTACTACTACTACTACTACTAATACTACTACTACAGCAACTAATAATAATAATAATAATAATAATAATAATAATAATATCAAAAGAGGCTACTCTACTCCTTTTCTTGTTAGCTCTGACTCTCTTGTCACCTGGCTTCTCATTCTACTGTGTGGAACCTTTCTAGCCAGTCGGCTTTAAGCAAGTTCAGCACGATCTCAAAGTCTAAAAAGAAGATCTTGAGAGATCCAACCTTCATGACTCAACTGTATTCGTCTTTCTTCACTCAACGGATCAATTACTGCACTTTAATTGTTCAGTGGCCACTTTCCTCTTGGTAAGGGTAGAAGAGACTCTTTAGCTATGATAAGCAACTCTGTTCTTGGGTAGTGCCATAGCCTCTGTAAAATGGTCTTCCACAGTCTTGGGTTAGAGTTCTCTTACTTGAGGGTACACTCAGGCACAGAATCTGTTTCTTTATTTTCTCTCCACACTGGGCTATTTTCCCTGTTGGAGCCTTCAGGCTTATAGCATCCCACTTTTCCATCTAGGATTATAGCTTAGCTAGTAATAATGATAATAAAAATAGTCTTGGGTAGTGCCATAGCCCATGTTTTGGGTTAGAGTTCTCTTGCTTGAGGGTACACAGCCACACTATTTTATCTGTTTCCTTATTTCCTTTCCTCAATGGACTATTTTCCCTGTTGGAGTCCTAAGGCTTATAAATCCTGCTTTTTCCAACTAGAATTATATCTCAGCAAATGATAATAATAATCATAATTTAAGTTTTCACTATATCATTATCATTGTTCTTGTTTTCTTGTTGGGGCTGTTCTTGATATTACTTTATTTTCTACAGGAGAAGCTGTTCAGGAAGCAGCCAAGAATGGGCACATAGAGGTGGTGAGAGCTCTTCTCGAAGCTGGAGCCGATGGTAACATTTATCAATTTTATCAGTAATATCTATCATAAATGATATTCAAATTCAGTATTTTTTTATGAGTTGGCTTACAATGGAGTAATGAGTAACCTCCCACTCCCCTTCCTTGACCATCATTGATTCAAGTCTTGCATTTCTATTTTTTTGCAACTTTTTTTGCAACCTCAGCTAATGTTGGCGATGGGATCCACTGGGCGGCAGCGAATGAGATGGCTGATATTGCAATATTGTTGCATCAGTATGGATCTGATGTCAACAAACCCTTACCAGAAAGTAAGTAGGTGTTTCGTATAATATACATAGATATCATGTTACGTAACAGTTGTGTACATGTACTATTAGTTATGTTATTGCGTCGCTAAGTATGCAAGATTTATAAAGTGTTACTATAGCTAGCGCCTTATGTACTGATTTTATAATAACCCCCGTTGTTCACATTCGCGGTAAGGTTGGGTGTTTTAACTACTGTTCCTTTGCAGTTGTGTGGTGAGATAAGTCTCCAAGTTTTTGCTTATATTTGGCAGGTATATTAATTTCCTCTGTTAGATTAAGCAGGGTTTAGTCCGACCTAAGCCTTACCCCTTGAGTAGGCCGTAGGTGTGCTGTAGCAAGTAAAGGATCATTCAGGCCCGTAAGTGTACAGTAGCAAGTAAAGGATCATTCAGGCCCGTAATTGTTCTGTAGCAATTAAAGGATTGATCAGGTCCGTAAGTGTTCTGTAGCAAGTAAAGGATCATTCAGGCCTGTAAGTGTGCTGTAGCAAGTAAAGGATCATTCAGGTCCGTAAGTGTGCTGTAGCAAGTTAAGGATCAACCAGGCCCGTAATCATGCTGTAGTAAGTAAAGGATCAATTAGGCCCGTAAGTGTACAGTAGCAAGTAAAGGAATACTCAGGCCCGTAAGTGTTCTGTAGCAATTAAAGGATCGATCAGGTCCGTAAGTGTGCTGTAGCAAGTTAAGGATCAACCAGGCCCGTAATCATGCTGTAGTAAGTAAAGGATCAATCAGGGCCGTAAGTGTTCTGTAGCAAGTAAAGGATCATTCAGGCCCATAAATGTACTGAAGTAAAAATTCCTTCCCCTTCTAAGGACCTTGGAAGGACCCCGAGACTAACGAGGACTACGGATTCGGTTGGACTGCAATGCACGTGGCAGCCAGATGGGGGAAAACATCTATGGTCGACGTTCTCTTCAAGCTAGGGAGCGATCTGGCCGCTAGGGACCCCAATGGTCAGTTGAACTAACTTCAGTTATATCTAGTGAAGGTACAGATGATTATTGACACAATTGTTTATATTTGGAGGCTCACCTGTTGTACCTCTTCTTGTTATTGTCTCTGTGTCCCCACAGGCGACACTCCCCTGCACATCGCTGTGAAATATCCACAGATATGGTTCGTCAGAGAACTCTTGAAGTACTGCCCGGATCTTACGCTTAAGAACAATGATGGTATAGTGAGGACTTCTTGAGTTATTTTCAGCCTTTTAGGAGTATTTGTTATGCATGTTACAAAGATGAATATTTACTTCATAAATAAACCTGATACTAACGACAAAAACACTCTTCCCTTGTCAGCTTGAGACCGACATGAATGTTACTTCTTTGGCTCGCTACACATGAGCGGATTGATACCGCATGGTTTTGTCTGAACGGTTTAGAAATCAATGAAAATCAATGAGGCCTTTTACATGCTGTCCGCCTGGAAGAATTTCCGAGCGGTAGTGATTTACTAGCAGCATGCAATGCCAACCTGCGTGGTTCCAGTTTAGAGGCTCATAGAAACTACATGCCAGCTAGGGAAAATCATCACACGTAAAGACACGCCTCCTAACAGTCAGAAATATTTCTGGACGGAAAAAATCCGCTCATGTGAAGCGAGCCATTTTTCACTGGATTTCAGCCCTGGTCTTTAATCTGGGTATGTGGTTGATGTGAAAATTACCTCTCTAACCCCCACTCACAGGGAAGACTGTGATTGACCTGGTGGAGGACCTGCCCCATGCGATCTACAGTAGTCTGAGTTCAGAAGAGGGTATCAGGCTACGCCATCTCGTGGCCAACATCACGCTGGAAAAGATAAAGAATTATAAGAGCACCGAGGATGCTGCGGCTGCTCTCGAAGATGACATCGAAGCCCTGGTCGAAACCAACAAGACCATCAGCGACCTCGTAGATGCCGTCGCTTCTACGGATAGCCATGTAGACTACGTTCTGCAGGAGCTCTTCGAGGACACGGTTTACCTGGAGATCGAAGACGCTTTCGCAGGTGAGTTTTTATTACTATTATCAAAATAGATCTGTCATATATAAACCATAAAGAGAGACTTATGTTAGCCAGTTCAACATAAAAAACATTCTCTGCAAGTTTGAACTTTTCAAGTTCCACCGATTCAACTGCAAGATTAGGAAGATCATTCCACAAACTGGTCATGGCTGGAATAAAACTAATAGAATACGGAATTTACCTCTAGAATTCTACAGATTTGGTTCTAAAGATTTGATCTTCAGTGAAAATTTAAAAAAAAATGTAAATATGTATATATATACAGTATATATATATATATATATATATATATATATATATATATATATATATATATATATATATATATATATATATATATATATATATATATATATATATATATATATATATATATATACTTATCAGTCACAAAACTGCACGTGACATATATTAAAGGGTAAAATCCACAGGAAACAGGAAAGGAAAAGACCAGATACCAAGCGCTTTCGTGTATTACGTACACTTCTTCAGGGTACAAAGTGAAATAGAACATAAAATCATACAATAAAGAAACCTAACAAAACTGAAATAAAAGCCACAAACTAGCAAAGCATCATCAGTATGCTAAAATAACAAACAGTCGTTAAAAATGAATAAACAATTGTAGTTTAAAATAAAATACTAGTAATATAACAATCGTTAAACTAAATGTTTACATTGTACTTCCTTACAATTTCATTAACAAGATGAGTGTCTAGTTTAAAAAGACCAGAACTGAGATTTAAAATTTGATTATTAAAATATTTAATAAAAGCAGATTCAATAATATTTCTTTTAACAAGATTTTTACAAAATAAATTCTCTGAGGAGTTTTCCCAGTCAATACAGTGGTTAAAATCGTTCATGTGGACAAACAAGGCACTAGACATTTGTCCTGTCCTAACTGCATAACGATGTTGTTTAATTCGGTTGCTAAGCAATTTTCCGGTTTGACCTACATATTTCTTGTCACAACCAGTACATGGAATTATGTAAATAGAGCCACTATTACAATTTGGAGAATTATTTATTAGGACATTCTTTACCGTTCCTGAACTTTTAAAAACTAAATTTACTTTGAATATTTTCAATAAATCTTTTATATAAGCAAAGTTTTCATTGTATGGAAGTGCCAGCACATTCTCATTCTTAAAAGGTTCCCTATTCTTGTCGGAATAAAATATATGCCTAGCTTTCCGTAGAGACTTGTCAATTAAAACTTTAGGATATTTTAATTTAATTCCTATGTCATTAATTCTACGAAATTCTGCGTCTATAAATTCGGGGCTGCAAATCCTTAAAGCCCTTAAAAACATACTTGAAAAAACAGAAACTTTTACACTAGTTTGATGGTTTGAATAAAAATGAATGTGGGAGCAAACATTAGTAGGTTTCCTGTAAATATAAAAAACAAAGCCTCTATTATTTCTATGCACTAAAACATCTAAAAATGGCAATTTACAATGATTCTCTTCTTCAATAGTGAATTTTATGGAGTATACTAAACTATTTAACTTTTCCAAAAAAATATTTAGATTCTCATATGTAGGCCAAATACAAAAAATATCGTCAACATAACGAAACCAAAGAACCCCTTTAGGCAAAATCGCTGGCAACAGTTTTACTTCGAAAAATTCCATGTAAAGGTTACTGAGTACTGGGGATAGGGGATTACCCATTGCCATTCCAAACTTTTGTAGGTAGTACTTTCCATTAAAAACAAATTTACAGTCTTTAACACATAATTTTATCAATTCAATAATTTTGTCATAAGATAAAGGTAAAACATGCTTACTTAATTCTTCGGATAAAAATGTCAATAGATCGTCAACTGGAACCTTCGTAAATAAAGACGTTACATCAAAACTTACCATTTTAAAGTTAAAATCAATGCGAGCACTAAGCAACTTGTTAACAAAATCTGTATTATTCTTTATATGTGATTGGGATATATTTCCAACAATAGGCATAAGGACTTGCACTAACCGCTTCGACAATTTGTATGAAACACTACCAACTGAACTGATTATTGGCCTGACAGGGTTATTAATCTTATGAGTTTTAATAAGACCGTACATATACGGTAATGTGGCACATTGAGAAGAAAATTGCTTAATGAGTGCATCATATCCTTTCAAGATGGATTTTAATTTCCTATTGAAATTACTATTTACAGTTTCTAAGGGATTTCCACGTACTTCAGAATAAGTTTCATTATCCGACAACAGATTATCCATCTGATGATGCTTTGCTAGTTTGTGGCTTTTATTTCAGTTTTGTTAGGTTTCTTTATTGTATGATTTTATGTTCTATTTCACTTTGTACCCTGAAGAAGTGTACGTAATACACGAAAGCGCTTGGTACCTGGTCTTTTCCTTTCCTGTTTCCTGTGGATTTTACCCTTCCTTATTTATATATATATATATATATATATATATATATATATATATATGTATATATATATATATATATATATATATATATATATATATGTGTGTGTGTGTGTGTGTGTATATATATATATATACATATACATATATATATATATATATATATATATATATATATAATATATATGTGTATATATATATATATATATATATATATATATATATATATATATAGATTTGATACATTTATACATTGGTGTGAGTTTTCTTTACCTCTGTTTTCCTTGTAAGGCCACGAACCGATCCTCTGTGCATTATTAACCTCATAGTACTTCATTTGTTTCCACAGACCACCTGTGCTCCTCGGAATGGGCCAGCGGCGAATGGAAGGCCAAACTGAATGTGAAGTATGAGGCCGTATGCGTCTGCGTCCAGGGCAAAGGACCCACGCTCCAGTTTAAACCTTTCCCCAAGCAAAAATCGGTAAGTTAACAGTTAATATTATTGTTATTACTTGTTAAGCTACAAGCCTAGCTGGGAATGCGGGATGCTATAAGACCCTTAAGGGCTTAAATAGGGAAAATAACCCTGTGAGAAAAGGAGTTAAGGAAACCTAAAGAATAGTGTGCCTGAGTGTACCCTTGAGTAAGAGATCTTTAACACAAAAAAGTGGAAGACCATGGTTCAGAAGCTATGGCACTACCCAAGACTATTGTCATTATTACTAGCTAAGCTATAACCCTAGTTGGAAATACAGGATGCTTTAAGGTCCATAAGGACTCAAATAGGGAAAATAGTCCAGTGAGGAAAGAAAGTAAGAAAACAGATGGAATAGTGTGCCTGAGTGTACCCAGAAGTGTGGAAGACCATGGTACAGAAGCTATGGCACTACCTAAGACTATTATCATTATTACTAGGTAAGCTATGACCCTAGTTGGAAAACTGGATGCTATAAGGTCCATATGGGCTTAAATATGGAAATCAGCTCAGCGAGGAAAGGAAATAAAGAAACAGATAGAATGGTGTGCCTGGGTGTACCCTCAAGCGAGAGAACTCTACCCCAAGACAGTGGAAGACCATGGTACAGAGGCCATGGCACTACCCAAGACCAGAGAACAGTGGAAGACCATGGTGCAGAGGCTATGGCGCTACCCAAGACCAGAAAACAGTGGAAGTCCATGGTGCAGAGGCTATGGCGCTACCCAAGACCAGAGAACAGTGGAAGACCATGGTGCAGAGGCTATGGCGCTACCCAAGACCAGAAAACAGTGGAAGTCCATGGTGCAGAGGCTATGGCGCTACCCAAGACCAGAGAACAGTGGAAGACCATGGTGCAGAGGCTATGGCGCCACCCAAGACCAGAGAACAGTGGAAGACCACGGCGCAGAGGCTATGGCGCTACCCAGCTACCCAAGAACAGAGAACAGAGGAAGACCACGGGGCAGAGACTATGGCACTACCCAAGACCAGAGAACAGTGGAAGACCATGGTACAGAGTCTATGGCACTACCCAAGAAAGGGGAACAATAAAAGAGCATAAAAGATAAGTATTTAGAGTTATCATTATGAATATATATATAGTCTTTTCAAGATAACTTCTGGTTTCTCTGTATCATGCATCATTATAATTGAATTAACAGCATATTGGCCAATTGTTCTTCATAGCCACGACTTTCCATTTAATTGGTTAATAGAAAGATTGACAAAAAGCAATGGAGTTAACCTGCATTGTTTGTTTTCTAAAGATATTAAAGTTTCACAAGACATTCAACCTATATTTACATTGTAGATTTATTTAGCAGTTTGTTTGTGGAAATTCCAACGTATACACCAATAACCGTGAAAGGTTAATTTCGTGGAAGGTAGCTCTCTTCGTTGCAGAATTTCGTTAAAACAAATATCAATTTTATTTATATCATATTTAGGCTTTTAATTAGGTATCTCACATATGTAATAAAGAGCTACGCGTCTTTATGGATATATATATATATATATATATATATATATATATATATATATGTGTGTGTGTGTGTGTGTGTATGTGTGTATATATATAAATTATACAAATATATATATATATATATATATATATATATATATATATATACATTTATATATATATATGTATATATATATGTATATAAATATACATATATATATAAATGCATATATATATATATATATATATATATATATATATATATATATATATATATATATATATATATATATATATATATATATATATATATATACATATATATATATATATATATATACATATATATATATATATATATATATATATATATATATATATATATATATATATATATATATATATATATATATATATATATATATATATATATATATATATATATATATATATATATATATATATATATATATATATATATATATATATATATATATATATATATATATATATATATATATATATATATATATATATATATATATATATATATATATATATATATATATATATATATATATATATATATATATGCATATATATATATATATATATATATATATATGTATATATATAATATATATACATATAAATATATATATGCATATCTTTCCTATCACGCTCAGCGGCATTGCCAGACGTAGGACTACTCGGTCTCTCACCGTTTTGTCGGGTAGGAGTGGGAGGGCGTGGGAAGGGTTGAATCTCTGTGTGTGTGTGTGCGTGTGTTTGTTTGTGTGTGTTCGTGTACACTAGTGATATATAATTTTTAATAATTTCATATCGTTTTCCAAAGTACAATTTAAAGTGATTAAATGACTTCTATTTTTAATTTCAGTGCACTGAGAAACCACCGCTAGCAGATGAGTCACTTCGTGAAAGCGAAAAGTCAAAATAATATTGCACAATTCACAATTTTTCATAGGATATATGAACTGTAATTCAATAGGATACATGAAGGAACTGTATTCCATATACCAAATGTTTGATGTCATTTTTATATTAGTATTGATTTTTAATTGCTTTCAAGATGTTTTTTATTTGACATAAATGTGCAAAGATGTGTAAATAAAACTCTAATAAATCTAAAATATTCATTAATTAACATTAATCCTATTCTTCTTTATGGTTAAGTAAAGTTTGTTAAGGATTCGAACAACGTAAATTTCGAAAAAAAAAAAAAATTATTCGAATATCTTGTAATTCGATCAATTGTAGATTCGAACAATTACACATTCGAACAATTGTTTTCGAATAATTGGTTTTCGAAAAAAAAGTTTTTCGAACAATTGTCTTTCGAATAATTGGTTTTCGAAAAAAAGTTTTTCGAACAATTGGTTTTCGAAAAAAAAGTTTTTCGAACAATTGTCTTTCGAATAATTGGTTTTTCGAACAATTGTCTTTCGAATAATTGTTTTTCGAAAATAATGTTTTTCGAACCATTGTCTTTAGAATAATTGGTTTTCGAAAAAAATGTTTTTCGAAAAATTGTCTTTCGAATAATTGTTTTTCGAAAAAAATGTTTTTCGAACAATTGTCTTTCGAATAATTGTTTTTCGAAAAAAATGTTTTTCGAACAATTGTCTTTCGAATAATTGTTTTTCGAAAAAAATGTTTTTCGAACAATTGTCTTTCGAATAATTGTTTTTCGAAAAAAAGTTTTTCGTAAAAAAGTTTTTCGAACAATTGTCCTTCGAATAATTGGTTTTCGAAAAAAAAGTTTTTCGAACAATTGTCTTTCGAATAATTGTTTTTCGAAAAAAGTTTTTCGAACAATTGTCCTTCGAATAATTGCTTTTCGAAAAAAAAGTTTTTCGAACAATTGTCTTTCGAATAATTGGTTTTCGAAAAAAGTTTTTCGTAAAAAAGTTTTTTGAACAATTGTCTTTCGAATAATTGGTTTTCGAAAAAAAAGTTTTTCGAACAATTGTCTTTCGAATAATTGTTTTTCGAAAAAAGTTTTTCGAACAATTGTCTTTCGAATAAATGTTTTTCGAAAAAAAGTTTTTCGAACAATTGTTTTTCGAAAAAGTTTTTCGAACAATTGTCTTTCGAATAATTGGTTTTCGAAAAAAAGTTTTTCGAACAATTGTCTTTCGAATAATTGGTTTTCGAAAAAAAGTTTTTCGAACAATTGTCTTTCGAATAATTGGTTTTCGAAAAAAGGTTTTTCGAACAATTGTCTTTCGAATAATTGGTTTTCGAAAAAAAGTTTTTCGAACAATTGTCTTTCGAATAATTGGTTTTCGAAAAAAAGTTTTTCGAACAATTGTCTTTCGAATAATTGGTTTTCGAAAAAAAGTTTTTCGAACAATTGTCTTTCGAATAATTGTTTTTCAAAAAAAAAAGTTTTTCGAACAATTGTCTTTCGAATAATTGTTTTTCGAAAAAAAGTTTTTCGAACAATTGTCTTTCGAATAATTGTTTTTCGAATAATTTTTTTACGAAAAATCGTCCACACAATTTCTTTTAGCGATGCAGATTTGCACCGACTCGCAGCGGTGCCCTTTTAGCTCGGAAAAGTTTCCTGATCGCTGATTGGTTAAAATTATCTCGTCCAACCAATCAGCGATCAGGAAACTCTTCCGAGCTAAAAGGGCACCGCTGCGAGTCGGTGCAAATCTGCATCGCTAAAAGAAATTGACTATAGAGTAGCACTCGGTAGAGAGCGTGCCTTCAGCAAGGCAAACAGTCTCATTGTGCTTTTAATTCATCTACGTAATTATACTTCGATATATTCTCTTCAGAATGTAATATATGGGTCCTTGGGTATTAGCCCACATGTCCACCAAATTTTTTTTAAATTGGTTCATTAGTTTTTGTGTAATATTGTTCACAAACAAAAAAATAAACTAACAAAATATTTGCCATTTACTTATAGTGAGGTAAAATTATTTTTTAGTTTCTATGAAACAGATTCAGACACACTTCTTATACTTAACATTGCAATTATTATTATTATTATTATTATTATTATTATTACTACTACTAGCCAAGCTACAACACTAGTTGGAAAAGCAAGATGCTATAAGCCTAAGGGCTCCAATAGGGAAAAATAGCCCAGTGAGGAAAGGAAATTAGGAAATAAATAAATGATGAGAATAAATTAACAATAAATCATTCTAAAAACAGTAACATTAAAACAGATATGTCCTATATAAACTCTTAACAACGTCAAAAACAGATATATCATATATAAACTATAAAAAGACTCATGTCAGCCTGGTCAACATGAAAACATTTGCTCCAAAGTACTGCTACGTACTTGTACTTTGATTGTACAGATTCATCCTAGGGGCATACCCAACATAACTACTAAGTTTGGTCAAAATCGGTCCAGTAGTTTTTTTGTAGTTACTCTCAAATGACGACAGGGGTGGAAAAGTACCCTTCGCAAAATCTTCGATTTTGGCGAAGGTAATAAATTGGTATTGTAAATGTCCTTTGATTTACCTTCCAGCTTCAGTATATATGCCTTGTCCTTCTTAGAGGGGCTGTTTAACTGTATTATTATTATTATTATTATTATTATTATTATTATTATTATTATTATTATTGCTTTTATAATTGTTGTTGTTATTATTATTATTATTATTATTATTATTATTATTATTATTATTATTATTATTATTGCTTTTATAATTGTTGTTATTATTATTATCATTATCATTATTATTATTATTATTATTATTGCTTTTATAGTTGTTATTATTATTATTATTATTATTATTACTATTATTATTATTGCTTTTATAGTTGTTGTTATTATTATTATTATTATTATTATTATTATTATTGCTTTCATAATTGTTGTTATTATTATCATTATTATTATCATTATTATTATTATTATTATTATTATCATTATTAATATTGTTATCATTATCATTGCTATTATTATTATCATTATCATCATCATTATCATTATTATTATTATCATTACTATTTTTATTATTATTATTATTATTATTATTATTATTATTATTATTATAATTACTATTATTAATATTATTATTATTATCATCAATACAGTTATGAATCACTCATAATAACATAAATCAAAAAGTAAAAAGTAAAACCCAAATTATCGTTTCTATAGCCATTTTTCTAAAATTGAAAATCTAAACCATTCTTCAAATATCTCTCTGTAATTTGTCAATGTTGTCTCAAGATACCTTTTTAATTTCTTAAAATTACCACGTATGTCATCTTAAGTAATAAAGATGAGTGTGAAATGTTGCGTATTAAGTATGTAGTGAATGAACTTTTTCTTTGAAATATATGTAAAAAGATCTAGACTTGTTCAATTGAACAAATAAAACAAAACATATTTAAATACTTATATATTCTATAATCTTATTATTTATATAAATTACAAGGATTTATATATTAAATCATACAATAGAACATAGTAATAAAACTTACTGATTGATTTCTTTTAATAAACTTAATAAATATGAAACAAAACAGTTGTCAGTTAATGAAATATATGAGGAAAATATCCAGTCGCTTTAGTCTGGTGGATACGGGAATCATGGAAGTGTGTGCGTGTGTGTGTTATCCTTCTTATTCCTCCCTTATAGCCAGTTCCAGGAAGGAATCGGGCGAGTACCCAAAGAGAGTGAAATCCGGCTGGTACAGTTCGACGACGTCCCTCAGGAGGCGTCTAGGGACTCCTCTGAAGTAATCCTTCACGGCTTCGCTTGTCGTGTTGTACGTGTCGAAGCTGGAAACGAAAGAAGAAGAAACATAAACATTGGGCGTCTGTCGGTGTTTTGGAGAGAGAGAGAGAGAGAGAGAGAGAGAGAGGTATTAGTAACATTAAATCTACTTTCTCCAGCTAAACTTTATAACAATACAAGAGAGAGAGAGAGAGAGAGAGAGAGAGAGAGAGAGATTAGTAACATTAAATCTACTTTCTCCAGCTAAACTTTATAACAACACAAGAGAGAGAGAGAGAGAGAGAGAGAGAGAGAGTAAAGCAAGACATTAGTGGCATCAAATCTAGTTTCTCCAACTAAACTTTATAACAACACAAGAGAGAGAGAGAGAGAGAGAGAGAGAGAGAGTAAAGCAAGACATTAGTGGCATCAAATCTAGTTTCTCCAACTAAACTTGATAACAACAAGAGAGAGAGAGAGAGAGAGAGAGAGAGGTATTAGTAACATTAAATCTACTTTCTCCAGCTAAACTTTATAACAACACAAGAGAGAGAGAGAGAGAGAGAGAGAGAGAGAGAGAGAGGTATTAGTAACATTAAATCTACTTTCTCCAGCTAAACTTTATAACAATACAAGAGAGAGAGAGAGAGAGAGAGAGAGAGAGTAAAGCAAGACATTAGTGGCATCAAATCTAGTTTCTCCAACTAAACTTTATAACAACACAAGAGAGAGAGAGAGAGAGAGAGAGAGAGAGAGAGTAAAGCAAGACATTAGTGGCATCAAATCTAGTTTCTCCAACTAAACTTGATAACAACAAGAGAGAGAGAGAGAGAGAGAGAGAGAGAGAGAGGTATTAGTAACATTAAATCTACTTTCTCCAGCTAAACTTTATAACAACACAAGAGAGAGAGAGAGAGAGAGAGAGAGAGAGAGGTATTAGTAACATTAAATCTACTTTCTCCAGCTAAACTTTATAACAATACAAGAGAGAGAGAGAGAGAGAGAGAGAGAGAGAGAGATTAGTAACATTAAATCTACTTTCTCCAGCTAAACTTTATAACAACACAAGAGAGAGAGAGAGAGAGAGAGAGAGAGAGAGAGAGAGTAAAGCAAGACATTAGTGGCATCAAATCTAGTTTCTCCAACTAAACTTGATAACAACAAGAGAGAGAGAGAGAGAGAGAGAGAGAGAGAGAGAGGTATTAGTAACATTAAATCTACTTTCTCCAGCTAAACTTTATAACAACACAAGAGAGAGAGAGAGAGAGAGAGAGAGAGAGAGTAAAGCAAGACATTAGTGGCATCAAATCTAGTTTCTCCAACTAAACTTGATAACAACAAGAGAGAGAGAGAGAGAGAGAGAGAGAGAGAGAGAGGTATTAGTAACATTAAATCTACTTTCTCCAGCTAAACTTTATAACAACACAAGAGAGAGAGAGAGAGAGAGAGAGAGAGAGTAAAGCAAGACATTAGTGGCATCAAATCTAGTTTCTCCAACTAAACTTGATAACAACAAGAGAGAGAGAGAGAGAGAGAGAGAGAGAGAGAGAGTAAAGCAAGACATTAGTGGCATCAAATCTAGTTTCTCCATCTAAACTTGATAACAACAAGAGAGAGAGAGAGAGAGAGAGAGAGAGAGAGAGAGAGAGAGGTATCAGTAACATTAAATCTACTTTCTCCAGCTAAACTTTATAACAATACGAGAGAGAGAGAGAGAGAGAGAGAGAGAGAGAGAGAGAAATTAAGTGGCATCAAGTCTTGTTTCTCTAACCAAACTCAATAACAACACGAGAAACAGAGAGAAAATATATGGTAAATATGTCAAGAAAGGAGAGAGAGAGAGAGAGAGAGAGAGAGAGAGAGAGTAAAGCCAGACATTTACGACATTAAATCTAGTTTCTCCAACTAATTTCAATAATTAAAATCGAACCGATTCGCGTTGAACGTACTTGGACGAATGTGTGTGTGCGTTGAACAGCAGATCTTGAAGTCCCATCTGCCTAATGATGTACTCTTGCTCCAGGTCCAGCGTCTCCACTTTGGCAATGAAGTCGTAGGATATCTGGCAGGGGGCGCAGGTCAGCCAGACGGGTCGCCAGTGCATGTTAACTATATAACTTCCGTCACTGCTCCTAAAAGAAAATAAAAAAAAATAAAAAGATCTCTCTCTCTCTCTCTCTCTCTCTCTCTCTCTCTCTCTCTCTCTCCTAATATTGCAAACTATATTTTGTATATTTGAAAATAGAAGAAGAAGAAGAGCCAACAAAATGTAAACAAACTAAGCCCTGACTCCCTATACTGACCAAGTCTTCATAAATCATTTTGAATTCTCATGAGGAATTGTGTGAAGGTCCAATGGCTCCAAAGATCGAGCCAGATCTCCAACTAAAACTAGAAGAAGAAGCAATAAAGGTAAACAAACCAAGCCCTGACTCGCCATACTGACCACGCCTTCAGAAATCATCTTGAATTCTCATGAGGAATTGTGTGAAGATCCAATGGCTCCAAATATCGAGCCAGATCTCCAACTAAAACTAGAAGAAGAAGCAATAAAGGTAAACAAACCAAGCCCTGACTCGCCATACTGACCACGCCTTCAGAAATCATCTTGAATTCTCATGAGGAATTGTGTGAAGGTCCAATGGCTCCAGGGATCGAGCCAGATCTCCAACTAAAACTAGAAGAAGAAGCAATAAAGGTAAACAAACTAAGCCCTGACTCGCCATACTGACCACGCCTTCAGAAATCATCTTGAATTCTCATGAGGAATTGTGTGAAGATCCAATGGCTCCAAATATCGAGCCAGATCTCCAACTAAAACTAGAAGAAGAAGCAATAAAGGTAAACAAACCAAGCCCTGACTCGCCATACTGACCACGCCTTCAGAAATCATCTTGAATTCTCATGAGGAATTGTGTGAAGATCCAATGGCTCCAAAGATCGAGCCAGATCTCCAACTAAAACTAGAAGAAGCAATAAAGGTAAATAAACTAAGCCCTGACTCTCCATACTGACCACGCCTTCAGGAGATCATCCCGAACCTTCATCAGGAATTGTGTGAAGGATGGATGTCCTTCGATCTTCCCACCGGAGGATTTCTTGGGTTTTTCCGTGGGAGAATTTGGATCCGGGTAGAGCCTCAGGATCTCCTGCTGGAGCCGCACGTGGGGATCGTGAGCGTTACGGACGCGTAGCATTTTGTCTCTGGAAATTATAGAAGAATATCATGAGATGAGTTGTTGTGGTAGTAAGGGCGTTACCGTTATTTTATGTACATTTTCAATTTTTATCGTTGATGTCATGGTTTTTTTGTGAGTCATCCACACAAACTTATACAAAATCAAAACACACAAATACATGCACACACATACACAGATATATATATATAGGCTATCTATATATATATATATATATATATACATAAATACTGTGTATATATATATACATACATATATCTGTATATATACATATTTATATCTGCATATACATATATATATATATATATATAGTATATAAATACATATATGTATATACTGTATATACATATATGTATATATTGTACATACATATATGTGTATATATATACAGATATATAAATATATATATGTATATATATATATATATATGTATATATATACATATATATATATATATACACACACACACACACATATATATATATACATATATATATATATATATATATATACACCCACAGTATCCTACCTCTAAACCACCCCTTCCAATATCAGTTCCCCTCCCCGTCCTTACCTGTAGGCTGAGAGCAACCTTTCCAGCGGATGTCGCACGATCAACATCTTCTGGAACTCCAGGATCATCTTATCCCTCACGGCTGGATCCTCCGGCTGTCCGAAG
>NW_027170523.1:5000-17500 GCF_036898095.1 Palaemon carinicauda
AACAATTTGGGTAACACAGGGAAACTACGATTCCTTCATGTTTCCCAAATCCCATTAGAGACAAATTATGATGATATATATAGAGCATTTGAGTGCTATGGATTGATAAAGGAAATAAGGATGAGACTTGGAGATGAAAAATGGGGACTCTTGGATATCTTTTGAAAGTCACGATGAGGCGTTTTAATGCCATAAGTAATATTAGTAGTATCAAAATTAACGAATTGAACATCATGGGAGCTCTTTGTGATAAGGTCCCAAAGGAATTGGATGTGTACAAACCTGCTGATTGGTTTGAAAAGATAGAATGTACCCATGCCTTCACAGAGAAAACCCAAAACCACCAATGTGGCTCTTAGCTGAACCTAAAGGGATAATAGGGAATTATTTTAAGATATGTAAGTTTATCCAAAAAAAAGTAGGAACCATAGCACCTGGAGATATATCTCGTTTTGGGAAGAACAGTTATCTCATCCATGCCAAATCTTCGACTCAGTCTGCAATACTGTCTAACTTACAGACAGGCAGTGATGAAATTACATTGGAAATGAAACCTCATCTTAATTTTAGTTATGGAAGGGGAGTGGTCTTTAATAAGGACCTATACGAATTTACAGAGGAGGAGATACTTTCTATGTGTCCATTAAATGTATGGAAAGTGCATAAGATTCCTGGAACTTCAATGATTATACTCACTTTCCAGGATGCTGATGTACCTTTCCATATTTTTATTGAAAATGAAAGGATTAAAGTTCGGCCTTTCAAACAAAAGCCCCTGCAATGTTTTAATTGTTTTAAATTTGGACACCCATCCAAAGTTTGTAAAAATGGAAAATTGTGTGGTATTTGCTCCAAAACTTATCATGGAGAATGTACACTTGAGGCCAGGTGTTCAAATTGCAATTTGAATCATAAATCAACTGATAGGAGATGCGAACTGTATAAGTTGGAGGAAGCTGCCCTAAACAAATCAAGTTTAGAACACATAAGTGTGGGACATGCAAAAAGATTGTTGAATAAATCAACCAGCTATGCAAAGGCCTTAAAATCAAAGGTAAATTTACCACAGGAGACAGCAACCCCACCTAGCACTGCCAGTAATCCTAGGAAAAGAAATACAACCTCTGATAATAAAGTACTGCATGACAAGGTAATCATATCGCCTTCTGAGGCTTTGCCACAGCGTATTAAAAATGGGTCATTGCCCATTTCTGTACAGCCTTCGTCCCCCATTACCAGCAATAGTACTAACCTCTCCCAGGCCATGTCCTTGCCTGATTTGATGGAGATGCCACCTGACACCAAGTTACCAGGTGCACCTGTATTGGGGAAGGTGCAAAAACCTGGTAGCTCAAAACCTACTAATCGGAAAAGAGAGAGACCTCCATCTCTCTCGCCCCCCTCCATAAGAAATATCAAAATTACGACGTCAAATAAGTATGATGATTTGTCAGTTGATATTTCTGATCTGGAAGTCAATTTAAATAAATCGGAAATTCAAGTGGAGGTCCACCAACCTCCTCAACAATCAGATCAAAAAGACAAAAAGAAAATCATAAATTCTAAACCCAATCTATCAAGACCCTCTTTAATAAAACCACCAAAAAATAGTGTTAGATCAAACACTGCTAATGGGAAGACTCCATCCAAGGGGTCTACCAAATTATAAACCATAGTTTTTTCCTCCATTTTGCAATGGAATTGTCAGGGTTTAAGGGCCAAATATGAAGAACTTAAGCTCCTTATTCATGAGCATTCCCCCATAATTATTTGTCTACAGGAGAGCAAACTTGATCATAATACCCCTTGCCCTCGCGAATACATTAGTTATAGGACACCATATGATCACCAAGTGGGGAGCCATGGCGGAAGTCTCATATACGTTCGTCGAGATGTTCCCCAAGTTTCTCTGTCTATTCGTACACCTCTGCAGGCAGTGGTTGTACAGATCGACATAGGGCGAAAATATACAATTTGTTCTCTGTACTTGCCTCCAAATGATAACATTTTGTATGACAACTTAGTGGAGGTTATTCAACAACTCCCTCAACCTTTCTTTTACTTGGAGATTTGAATGGTAGACACCCTTTGTGGGGTGATGTTTTAGCAAACACGAGGGGGAAATATCATAACATCAATTGTGGAAAATGAAGATGTGGGACTCCTAATACAGGAGAGCCCACACACTTTCATGTTCAGACAGGTACCTTGTCATGTATTGACCTATCAATCGTAAGCTCTAATTGCCTTCTCGACTTTGATTGGAGAACATTAGATGATTGGCATACTAGTGATCACGCACCAATCATTATAAACACCAACAATGGTCCACCTTTACAGGGATCGCCACGATGGAATCTTGACAAGGCGGACTGGGATAAATTTCGTGAACTAAGCGAAATTGAGGGGGATGCAGGACAAGTTGAAAATATCGATAATGCCATAGACTTACTGAATGGAACTCTCCATACAGCTGGAGTCAATTCAATTCCCAAAACAACAGGGTTATTCAAACGACGACCCGTCCCGTGGTGGTCTTCAGAACTAACTGCCCTCCACAGAGCCACAAGAAGATCTCTAACACGATTGCGTAGACGCAGAACTGATGAGAATTTAATTATGTACAAGAAATGTAGAGCACAGTTCCGTCGTGCCATGAAAGAAGCAAGGGCGCCAGTCATGGATGTCTTTTGTTTCCTCCATTAACAGTAGGACACCACCATCTGCTGTGTGGAGGAAAGTAAAAAAGATAGCTGGCAAATTCACCCCCAACCCACCACCAGTGTTGAAGGTGAATGGGCCAGTATGTAACCGAAGCAAATGATGTTAGCAATGCCCTGGCTAATCATTTTTCGAATGTATCCAGCAAGTGTGAAGGAGCCCCTGGTCACCAGTATAGGAGCACTGAAGAAAAGAAAATTTTAAATTTTGCAACAAGAAGGGAAGAGTCGTATAATTCTCCTTTCACTGAAAGAGAATTTGATTCCGCACTTGCTCATTGCAATGATACAGCCCCTGGACCCGATGGAATTCCATATGCAATGATTAAACATGTACATTTTAATACAAAGCTATTTATTTTAAGTATTATTAATAGAATATGGCATGATCATAGTTACCCAAGTGTTTGGGAACTAGCCATTATTTTAGCCTTTTTAAAACCCGTAAAGACAAGTTTTTTAGCAGCAAACTATCGTCCAATTGCATTGACATCTTGTTTTATGTAAAATCATGGAGAAGATGGTCAATGCAAGGCTGGTGTGGTACCTTGAAAAGAAAGGTATTTTATCACCGATTTCAATGTGGATTCCGAAAAATGCACTCAACGACTGATGTGTTGATACGACTAGAGTCTCTCTATTTGTGAAGCCTTTGCTTCCAAACAGCACCATGTTACAGTATTTTTTGACCTTGAAAAGGCATATGATACCACATGGAGATATGGTATTCTTAAAACCATTCATGAATTGGGATTGAGAGGAGAGCTGCCACTATTTATTCAGGCATTTCTTTCACGTAGAGTTTTTCAAGTGAGAGTGGGGGGAAACTCTATCAGAGAGTAAGTGCCAGGAAGAAGGAGTTCCTCAGGGTAGTGTGCTGAGTGTAACCCTTTTTGCACTAGCAATTAATGGGATATCCTCAGCCATTCCCCAGGATGTTCTCTCAACATTATTTGTGGATGATCTCTCAATATCATTTGCTGGCACTAAAATGGCAATGGTTGAGAGAAAAATCCAACTCTCTATTGATAAAATTATCCAGTGGGCTGACATGAATGGATTTAAGTTCTCGACAAGTAAAACTACCATTGTCCATTTTTGTCGTATCCGGGGAGTACATCCAGACCCGGATATATACATTAAAAGTCAACGGATACCATGTGCAAGAGAAGCTAAATTTTTAGGTTTGATATTTGATTGTAGGCTTACATGGGTTTCTCACTTAAAAGCATTAAAAGCTAAATGTGTTGAATCTCTGAATATCTTAAAAGTATTATCCCATACATCATGGGGGGCAGACCGCAGTACTATTTTAAAATTATACAAGGCCTTGATTTTTTTCCAAAATTAGTTATGGTTGTGAGGTATATTCTTCAGCCACCTCAAGCCGGTTAAAAATATTAGACTCGATACATCATGCAGGTATTAGATTGTCTACTGGAGCTTTTAAAACCTCGCCTATCCCAAGTCTCCTTGTTGATGCTGGAGAGTTACCTCTAGACCTTTACCGAATGTCTTCTATTCTTCGGTATTGGTTTAGATTGCAAAGACTCCCTAACTCTCTAGCCTTTCAGACTGCAAGCCTTGTAAGACACGCATCATACTTTGAGTTGCACCCAAAATCTCCTCAACCCTGTGGCTTTCGGGTGAAACGATTATTAAATAGTCTGGATATAATTAGAAATAAGGTACTTCCATTCAAGGTATCATCAACGCCTCCATGGAAGTTACAGAGATATCTTTTTGTAAATATTTTATTGGAGATAAGAAGAATATGTCAGACATAGAAGCCAGGTCTCTTTTTAATGAACATGTTAAAGAACATAGAGGATCAACTTTTATCTATACTGATGGCTCCAAATCTGATGCTGGCGTTGGATTTGGAGTACATAGTAATGGTTTTAATTGTAGAGGTGCACTTCCTCTGACCGCTTCCATATTTACTGCAGAACTGTATGGCATATTAACCGCTATTGAGAAAATAGCATTGGAGAAGGAGGGTAATTTTACAATTTTTAGTGATGCAAGGAGTGTCCTTCAAGCTATGGAAGTTTTTAATTCTAATAACCCTCTAGTTTTAAAGATTTTAGAATGGCTTCTCATTATTGGACGGAGAGGTATAACAGTTCAATTTTGTTGGGTTCCAGCACATGTAGGTGTGTCTGGGAATGAGAAGGCAGATTCACTGGCTAAGGAGGCTGCATCCGAGTTGCTGCCAAGAAGGTATCCCATTGCCTGTAATGATTTCTTACCTGTCATCAAGAACTTGGTTTGCAATAAATGGCAACAGCAATGGGATAGTCAAGATGGCAATAAAATGCGAGAGATAACAAATGACATATCTCCTTGGAGGGTATAATATGATGCCCTGAAAATGGGAGACGTCTCTTTGTCGTCTCCGTATTGGTCACACTCGGTTGACACACGAGTTTCTGCTGAAGGGCCAACACCAACCGTATTGTGATGACTGCTTAGTACCTCTAACAGTAAGGCATTTGCTGACCGAATGCCCCAATTATAAACAACTTGCGGAATAGATATTTGTTTGAGGCTCGAGGTGAGGGTGGCAGGTTCATCCTTGCCAAGATTCTTGGAAATGATGTGTCCTACCATGCAAGTGGCATTTTTAGATTTATTTCAGAAGCAGGTCTTCTGAAAAATATTTAACTTTTATTACATTCAACTTTTATGATTTTAATTGAATACTCTTTTATTTTTTATTTTATTTTATCTTTTATTTTTGTATACATAAATTAAATGTTACCGGCGTCAATGACCTCAGATGTCAGGATGCCTGAAAACTTTAAATCAATCAATCAATCTCTCTCTCTCTCGTCGTTATACAATACTTACAAGTAGATGAAGAAACCAAAATCGGTTTTCTTGAAGTGTCAATTAAATACAAAACGAAAAAATTATACCGTGTATACATTCATTTCAATCATAGCTTAAAATACGGTATACGATTTCGTCAGCAAACTACTATTTTTTAGGAAACACCATTCTATTCCAGAAAACTTTTACTCTTTAAATAGTCAATTGCGCTATAATAAAACATATACTTATGTTTTCAAATTTCGGGTGTGTTTTTAAAATAGAGTATTGTTGACTTCTTTTTGTTTTACTTTTGGCTGTGATCACATCAGCTGATGTCTAGCTTCCCGCTCTCAAGAACATGCGCGGTACGAACACATTAATTGTTTACACTATTTCTTAACTTATTCAAACCATCTATACAGTTAATATTACATAAGCACCAATGGCTTATAACCTATATTTATTGTTTAGTACATTTAAAACCATTCTCTCCTCTCTCTCTCTCTCTCTCTCTCCTCTCTCTCTCTCTCTCTCTCTCTCTCTCTCTCTCTCTCTGCCCTCTTAATGAGAGAATGCCTTGATGAAGTCATCAAGCTTCAGCACGGCATTTCATTCCCGTGCTGAACCTTGGTGACGGGCAAGAGGGCTCTCGAACTTGGGGAAATTGCTCCCCCAGTTCGAATCTAAATTTCTCTCTTTTACCTTTTTCTTTTTCTCAATATTACTTCGACCTTATCCCTAATTTCACAAACTTTCTTTAGTCTTGCTTTCCAAACTCTATGAGAAAAATTTCCCTCATTATATGTGTGTATATATTATGTACATATATATTTATTTTTTTTTTCTTTTCTCCTATGGCTTGGATGTTTTTTACATCCATTGTAGCCCCGGCGGGGGATGTTCATACATCCTTTATTGCTGCCTGCTTTGATGAGTGGGAGGAGGTATCACGGTTGGGAGGTGTTTTCATTCAAAGCTATATGTGAGAGTATTGGATGATTTCAGCATCCAGAAGATGGTTTGGACCTTTTTGGCGGAACTATTCTCAAGTGTTGGGTCTTCGGAATCCAGGGGGATCCAGTGCTTGGGGTAGGACTCTCGGCTTTTGGCCGGAAGCCCGTCATTATAGATATGGGGAGGATGATTCCATAATTTCTTGGTCTCAGTCCTAACAGGCGGGTTCAGCTTACACCTGTGCCTCTATATCTGTTTTGATGCTATCCTTCGGGTAGGGTATGGAGTGGACCATCTGGGAAGTATACTCTCATTATGCCGATAGTGGGGAGTGCAAATTTCCTTTCCGACGCGTGATGGCCTAACATTCTCGAGCAGGTACATCAAACTAACTCTTTTCCCTCTCTTTAGTATAATGGATTCTTTAAGGAACGAACCCCCATCCCCTGGATACGCTGACTCTCCCCCGGCACTGACTCTCCCCCGGCACTGTTGACGACCTCTGCTAATGTGATAAGGGATAGCTCTGTTGATGACCTCGGAACGGGAAAGGACCATTCTACTGATATTTCTAAATCGAGTAATTTGGGTAACACGAGGAAACTTCGAATCCTCCATGTCACACAAATTTCAATAGAAACAAATTATGATGATCTATGTAAAGCATTTGAATGCTATGGATGCATAAAAGAAATAAGGATGAAACTTGAAGCTGAAACTTGGGATTCATGGATATCTTATAGTAGTTATGACGAAGCATTTAGTGCAATAAGTAATTTGAATAATATTAAAATTAATAACTTGAATGTCGCGGCTGCTCTCTGCGATAAGGTACCAAAAGATTTAGATGTGTACAGGCCTGCCGATTGGTTGGAAAAAGGCGCAGATTTAGTCATGCCCTCCCAGAGAAATCCAAAACCACCGATGTGGCTTATAGCTGAATCAAAGGGGGGTAACAGGGAATTATTTTAAAATATGCAAATTGATTCAGAAAAAAGTAGGAACTATTGCACCAGGCGATATATCTCGTTTTGGAATAAATAGTTTCCTTATCCATGCCAAATCCAGTACAGGTACACAGTCAGTAATATTGTCCAATATGAAAATAAATAATGATGACATTAAGTTAGATGTCAAACCCCACCTAAATTTTAGCTACGGAAGGGGCGTAGTTTTTAACAGAGATCTATATGATTTTACAGAGGAGGAGATACTGGCCATGTGTCCATTAAATGTATGGAAAGTTCATAAAGTCCCAGGTACATCAATGATAATCCTTACGTTCCAGGATGCTGATGTACCTTTTCATATTATTATCGAGAACGAAAGGATTAAAGTAAGACCCTTCAAGCAGAAGCCATTGCAATGCTTTAATTGTTTTAAATTTGGGCACCCGTCCAAAGTTTGCAAAAATGAGAAGATGTGTGGTATTTGCTCCAAATCTTACCATGGAGAGTGTGCACTTGGAGCCAGGTGTTTAAATTGCAGCTCGAATCACAAATCCACAGACAAGATCTGCGAGCTATATAAGTTGGAGGAAGCTGCCCTCAACAAATCAAACTTAGAACACATAAGTGTGACCCATGCCAAAAGACTATTAAATAAATCAAATACATATGCTAAGGCATTAAAATCAAACCAACCTAGCACTGCCAATAGCTCAAAAAAAAGTATACTATCTGACAAAATGTCAAATAACGAGGTAACCATATCACCTTCTGAGGCTTTACCACGGTGTATTGACACTAGGTCATTGCCCATTGCTGTACAGCCTTCAGCCGCCATTACAAAAAGTAATACAAACCTCTCTCAGGCCATGTCCTTGCCTGATCTGATGGAGGTTCCACTTAAGACTAACTTACCTGATGCACCTGTTGTGGGAAAGGTGCAAAAACCTCGAATCCCACCATCTATTAATCGCAAAAGAGAGAGACCTCCATCTCTCTCTCCACCCTCCATTAGAAACGTTAAGGTTATGACGTCAAATAAATTTGATGTTTTGTCTGTTGATGTTTCTAATGAACCAGAAGATGTACTGAATAAATCAGAAATTCAAGTTGAGGTCCACCATCCACCTCAACAAATAGATAAAAAGAATACAAAGAAAATCACCAACGTTAAACCCAACATAACAAGACCACCTCTGAAGAAACCTACTGGTAATAATGTTACATTAAAAACTTCTAATGGGAAGACCTCATCCAAGATGTCTTCCAGAAATAATCCATAGTTTTCTCCTCCATTTTGCAATGGAACTGTCAGGGTTTGAGGGCGAAATATGAAGAACTTAAGCTCCTAATTCATGAGCATTCCCCCATAATTGTATGTCTACAGGAAAGTATGCTTGATTCTAACACTCCTAGTCCTCGAGATTATGTTAGCTATAGAACACCATATAATCAACAAGCAGGGAGCCATGGCGGAAGTCTCATGTACATTCGTCGAGATGTTCCCCAAATACCCATGTCTATACGTACAACCCTGCAGGCAGTTGTTGTACAAATTGATATAGGGAGAAAATATACAATATGCTCTCTGTACTTACCTCCAAATGATAATATTTTATATGATGATTTAGCAGAGGTCATTCAACAACTCCCTCAACCTTTTCTCTTACTGGGAGATATGAATGGTAGACATCCTTTATGGGGTGATGTTTTGGCCAACACAAGGGGCAATATTATCTCATCAATTGTGGAGAATGAGGATGTGGGACTCCTTAATACAGGAGAGCCCACACACTTCCATGTTCAGACAGGTACTTTGTCATGCATTGACCTTTCAATTGCAAGCTCTAACTGCCTTCTTGATTTTGATTGGAGGACATTAGATGATTGGCATAATAGAGATCATGCACCAATCATTATAAACACCAACAAGGGTCCGCCTTTGCAAAGATCGCCACGTTGGAATCTAGACAAGGCAGACTGGGTTAAATTTTCCGAGCTAAGTGAAATCGAAGGGAGAGCAGAACAGTTTGAAAGTGTTGATAATGCCATAGACCTACTGAATGGAACTCTTCATACAGCAGGAGTCAATTCAATTCCCAAAACAACAGGGTTATTCAAACGACGACCAGTGGTCTTCAGAACTAACTGCACTCCACAGAGCCACAAGAAGATCTCTAACACGATTGCGTAGACGCAGAACTGATGAGAATTTAACTATGTACAAGAAATGTAGAGCACAGTTCCGTCGTGCCATGAAAGAAGCAAGGCGCCAGTCATGGATGTCTTTTGTTTCCTCTATTAACAGTAGAACACCACCATCTTCTGTGTGGAGGAAAGTAAAAAAGATAGCTGGCAAATTCACCCCCAACCCACCACCAGTGTTGAAGGTGAATGGCCAGTATGTAACTGAAGCAAATGAAGTTAGCAATGCCCTGGCTAATCATTTTTCAAATGTATCCAGCAAGTGTGAAGGAGCCCCTGGTCACCAGTATAGGAGCACTGAAGAAAAGAAAATTTTAAATTTTGCAACAAGAAGGGAAGAGTCGTATAATTCTCCTTTCACTGAAAGAGAATTTGATTCTGCACTTGCTCATTGCAACGATACAGCCCCTGGACCCGATGGAATTCCATATGCAATGATTAAACATGTACATTTTAATACAAAGCTATTTATTTTAAGCATCATTAATAGAATATGGCATGATCATAGCTACCCAAGTGTTTGGGAACTAGCCATTATTTTAGCCTTTTTAAAACCCGGTAAAGACAAGTTTTTAGCAGCAAACTATCGTCCTATTGCATTGACATCTTGTTTATGTAAAATCATGGAGAAGATGGTCAATGCAAGGCTGATATGGTACCTTGAAAAGAAAGGTATTTTATCACCGATTCAATGTGAATTCCGAAAAATGCACTCAACGACTGATGTGTTGATACGACTTGAGTCTTCTATTTGTGAAGCCTTTGCTTCCAAACAGCACCATGTTACAGTATTGTTTGACCTTGAAAAGGCATATGATACCACATGGAGATATGGTATTCTTAAAACCATTCATGAATTGGGATTGAGAGGAGAGCTGCCACTATTTATTCAGGCATTTCTTTCACGTAGAGTTTTTCAAGTGAGAGTGGGGGAAACTCTATCAGAGAGTAAGTGCCAGGAAGAAGGAGTTCCTCAGGGTAGTGTGCTGAGTGTAACCCTTTTTGCACTAGCAATTAATGGGATATCCTCAGCCATTCCTCAGGATGTTCTCTCAACATTATTTGTGGATGATCTCTCAATATCATTTGCTGGCACTAGAATGGCAATGGTTGAGAGAAAAATCCAACTCTCTATTGATAAAATTATCCAGTGGGCTGACATGAATGGATTTAAGTTCTCGACAAGTAAAACTACCATTGTCCATTTTTGTCGTATCCGGGGAGTACATCCAGACCCGGATATATACATTAAAGGTCAACGGATACCATGTGTATCGGAAACCAAATTTTTAGGTTTGATATTTGACTGTAGACTTACATGGGTTTCTCACCTAAAAGCGCTAAAAGCTAAATGTGTTGAAGCTCTGAATATCTTAAAAGTATTGTCCCATACATCATGGGGGGCAGACCGCAATACTATTTTAAAATTATACAAGGCCTTGATTTTTTCCAAAATTAGTTATGGTTGTGAGGTATATTCTTCAGCCACCTCAAGCGGTTAAAAATATTAGACTCGATACATCATGCAGGTATTAGATTATCTACTGGAGCTTTTAAAACCTCGCCTATCCCAAGTCTCCTTGTTGATGCTGGAGAGTTACCTCTAGACCTTTACCGAATGTCTTCCATTCTTCGGTATTGGTTTAGATTGCAAAGACTCCCTAGCTCTCTAGCCTTTCAGACTGCAAGCCTTGTAAGACATGCATCATACTTTGAGTTGCACCCAAAATCTCCTCAACCTTATGGCTTTCGGGTGAAACGATTATTAAATAGTCTGGATATAATTAGAAATAAGGTACTTCCATTCAAGGTATCATCAACGCCTCCATGGAAGTTACCAGAGATATCTTTTTGTAAATATTTTATTGGAGATAAGAAGAATATGTCAGACCTAGAAGCCAGGTCTCTTTTTAATGAACATGTTAAAGAACATAGAGGATCAACTTTTATCTATACTGATGGCTCCAAATCTGATGCTGGCGTTGGATTTGGAGTACATAGTAATGGTTTTAATTGTAGAGGTGCACTTCCTCTGACCGCTTCCATATTTACTGCCGAACTGTATGGCATATTAACCGCTATTGAGAAAATAGCGTTGGAGAAGGAGGGTAATTTTACAGTTTTTAGTGATGCAAGGAGTGTCCTTCAAGCTATGGAAGTTTTTAATTCTAATAACCCTCTAGTTTTAAAGATTTTAGAATGGCTTTTCCTTATTGGACGGAGAGGTATAACAGTTCAATTTTGTTGGGTTCCAGCACATGTAGGTGTGTCTGGGAATGAGAAGGCAGATTCACTGGCTAAGGAGGCTGCATCCGAGTTGCTGCCAAGAAGGTATCCCATTCCCTGTAATGATTTCTTACCTGACATCAAGAAATTGGTTTGCAATAAATGGCAACAGCAATGGGATAGTCAAGATGGCAATAAAATGAGGGAAGTAACAAATGACATATCTCCTTGGAGGTATAATATGATAACCCTCTAGTTTTAAAGATTTTAGAATGGCTTTTCCTTATTGGACGGAGAGGTATAACAGTTCAATTTTGTTGGGTTCCAGCACATGTAGGTGTGTCTGGGAATGAGAAGGCAGATTCACTGGCTAAGGAGGCTGCATCCGAGTTGCTGCCAAGAAGGTATCCCATTCCCTGTAATGATTTCTTACCTGACATCAAGAAATTGGTTTGCAATAAATGGCAACAGCAATGGGATAGTCAAGATGGCAATAAAATGAGGGAAGTAACAAATGACATATCTCCTTGGAGGTATAATATGATGCCCCGAAAATGGGAGATGTCTCTTTGTCGCCTCCGTATTGGTCACACTCGGTTGACACACGAGTTTCTGCTGAAGGGCCAACACC